>NC_050571.1:24217961-24397961 GCF_013265735.2 Oncorhynchus mykiss | reverse complement strand
CTTTGAGGGTGGGACTAGGTGTGTAGGGGTGTCTGTGAGGGTGTTTTGTAGGCATGTAGGTATGTGTGTGTTGTTGTGTAGGTGTGTGTGTTGTTGTGTAGGTGTGTGTGTTGTTTTGTAGGTGTGTGTGTTGATTTGTATAGCCTATTCCCACACGCTTTTCTGTTTTGTGTGACCACAGTGCTCCGTGACGTGTGCCAATGGGACACAGCAGAGGCAGGCGTTGTGTCACACGCGTGACAACACCATCGGTCTGTGTCTGGACAGCAAGCCAGACACCATACGCATATGTCGCCTGATGCCCTGTCCCAGTGAGTATTATGGCCCCATTATAACTCATTGTATTTAGTTCCCTTGTGCCACTACTTTCCAGCAGCATACCACCCTGCATCCCACTGCTGGCTTACCTCTGAAGCTAAACAGGGTCGGTCTTGGTCGATCCCTAGATGAGAGACCAGATGCTGCTGGAAGAGATGCTGGAGGGCCAGTAGGGGGCCCTCTTTTCTCTGGTCTTAGAAGATCCCAATGTCACAGGGCATTGAAGGAGACCCTGCCCTGCGCAGGTTGCTGTCTTTCAGATGGGATGTTAAGCGGATGTCTTGACTCTCTGTGGTCATTAAAAATCCCATGTTACTTATCGTAAGAGTAGGGGTGTTAACCCCGGTGGCATGGCTAAATTCCCAACCTGGCTCCATTCCATCATGGCTACCTAATCATCCCCCTCATTCCTAACTGGCATATATCACTCCTCACCTCTCCACATGATAGCTGATGTTTGGTGGTTGCTGGCATCATCCAGGTGGGTGCTACACATTGGTGGTGGATGTTTCCCTCTACTATGTTTAGAAATCTAATCCATTATTCTTTATTATTACTACTGATTGGTGTACTAAGGTGATGTAAAATAGACAGTAGAAGTCTCTCCTGACTCACAGTCATTTCCCTCTCTGATGTTTTTCCCTCCTTGCTCCATCTCCAGGAGGCTCGTCAGACCTGAATAAGAACAGCAACATCCTGATCCAGTGGCTGTCCCGTCCAGACCCAGACTTGCCCTACCAGAGGAACACTTCACGTAAAAAACCATCCCTTTATAGCTCTGGGCCCGGCCTCCGGTGCATGGCTGTCCTGACCTGGACCCTGACCTCTCTCTCTGTCCTCTTCACCCTGCAACAGGCCTGGGCAAGGGGTCCTGGGGGCAGGCTCACCCCCTGACCACCCCCCCCCCACCCCCACCCCTGTGTCCGTGCCTGTGCCCGCGCCCGCGAGCGAGCGCCAGCTTTTCGCTTCTCTTTTGGGGGGTGTGCGTCTCTCTCTCTCTGTGTGTGAGACAGCTCTGATTGGGGGAGGTCTCTGGCTCCTGTGTGCTGATTGGTTGGTTGGTTCTCTCTTGCTCTGTCTCTCTCTTCTCTTATCTCTCTCTCTCTTTTGTGGAGCATTGTGTTGTAACCGCTGGCCAGTCCAAACTAAACGAAAAACAATTAAACATTGAAGAGAAGCTGGAAATGGAAAATGGCGAATAGGTTTGATTGGCGGCTCTTAGTGGTGTCGAAGAGCCAGTGAGGTGTGAGCCCACCTCTCTGTTTGGCGGCCATGTTTTGAGTGAGCTAACTGCAAGATGTCATGGGTCACGCTCCTGAGATGCGGCTGTGATTTTTTAGGGGGTCACCACGCCGCCATCGTCCGTGGTGACAAGTGTGAAATTAACGAAGGGAAAAAATATATAAATAAAAAAGAAGTGTAAAAAGAAAAGAAACTAAAGCTTTATTGTGAATGTGATCTTGTCACAATGAGGACATCTTTGCTAAAGTGCTCATCTCACATCCTGGTTCCATTCTAGAATGACAACGACGGTTTATCTCGTTCTAGGTCCCATTCTCAGACTGACAGGAACTCAGCACAGGGACAGGAGGTGACACAAACCAAGACTTTTTAGGAATATTATATACGGAGCTGTTGGGTGAAGAGGTCAAGAGTGCAGAAGAGTAAAAGGCTAATGAAAACAGGGTAGTTTTACCATGTGAGGTTGCTTCCGATTTCACCATCTCATCAGACATCCTCTCTTTGACTGTTATATTAAAGTTCAACAACTGCAGCTTATTTATGCTTGCAAACTTTAAAACAAATACATCTATAAATATATTTGTATATATATATATATATATATATATATATATATATATACAGTACCAGTCAAAAGTTTGGACACACCTACTCATTCAAGGGTTTTTCTTTATTTTTACTATTAAATAATAATAGTATAATACTAGAACAATAGTGAAGACATCAAAACTATGAAATAACACATATGGAATCATGTAGTAACCATAAAAGTGTTTAAAAAATCAAAATATATTTTAGATTCTTCAAAGTAGCCACCCTTTGTCTTGATGATAGCTTTGCACACTCTTGGCATTCTCTTAAGTAGCTTCACCTGGAAGGCTTTTCCCAGCAGTCTTGAAGGAGTTTCCACATATGTTGAGCACTTGTTGGCTGCTTATTCTTCACTCTGCGGTCCAACTCATCCAGAGCCATCTCAATTGGGTTGAGATCGGGTGATTGTGGAGGCCACATCATCTGATGCAGCACCATCACTCTCCTTCTTGGTCAAATAGCCTTTAAAGGGTGTTTTGGGTCATTGTCCTGTTGAAAAACAAATGATAGTCCCACTAAACGCAAACCAGATGGGATGGCATATCGCTGCAGAATGCTGTGGTAGCCATGCTGTTTAAGTGTGCCTTGAATTATAAATAAATAATAGGCAGTGTCATCAGAAAAGCACCCCCACACCATCACACCTCCTCCTCCATGCTTCACAGTGGGAACCACACATGCGGAGATCATCCTCTCACCTACCCCGCATCTCACAAAGACTCATAAGACAAAAGTACAGATTTCCACCGGTCTAAAATCCATTACTCATGTTTCTTGGCCCAAGCAAGTCTCTTCTTCTTATTTGTGTCTGTTATTAGTGGTTTCCTTGCAGTAATTTGACCATGAAGGCCTGATTCACGCAGTCTCCTCTGAACAGTTGATGTGTAGATCTGTCTGTTACTTGAACTCTGTGAAGCATTTATTTGGTTCTAATCTGAGATGCAGTTAACTCTAATGAATGTATCCTCTGCAGCTGAGGTAACTCTGGGTCTTCCTTTCTTGTGGTGGTCCTCATGAGAGACAGTTTTGTCATAGCGCTTGATGGTTATTGTGACTGCACTTAAAGATACGTTCAAATGTATTTTTATTTTCCGTATTGAATGACCTTCATGTCTTAAAATAATGATGGACTGTAGTTTATCTTTGGTTATTTGAGCTGTTCTTGCCATAATATGGCTATCTTCTGTATACCACCCCTACCCTGTCACAACACAACTGATTGGCTCAAACACATTAACCTGTATAGGACCGCTAGCGGAACCCCTCGCCAACAGCCAATGAAATTGCAGGGTGCCAAATACAACAAATACAACAGAAATCTCATAAATCTAATTTCTCAAACATACAAGTATTAGGCACCATTTTAAAGATAAAATTCTCGTTAATCCTGCCACAGTGTCTGATTTCAAAAATGCTTTACAGCGAAAGCTCCACAAACGATTATGTTTGGTCATCACCAAGCCACAGAAAAACCCAGCCATTTTTCCAGTCACAAAAAGCACAAATAGAGATAAAATGAATCACTGACCTTTGATGATCTTCATCAGATGACACTCATAGGACTTCATATTACACAATACATGTATATTTTGTTCGATAAAGTGCATATTTATATCAAAAAAATCTCATTTTACATTGGCGCGTTACGTTCCAATAGTTCTAAAACCTACGGTGATTGTGCAGAGAGCCACATGAATTTACAGAAATACTCATTATGAATGTTGATGAAAATTCAAGTGTTATGCATGGAACTTTAGATACACTTCTCCTTAACGCAACCGCTGTGTCAGATTTCAAAAAAACTTTATGGAAGAAGCATAATCTGAGTACGGCGCTCAGAGCCCAAACCAGCCAAAATAAATATCTGCCATGTTGCGCAGTCAACATTAGTCAAAAATAGCGTTATAAATATTAACTCACCTTTGATGATCTTCATCAGAATATACTCCCAGGAATCGCAGTTCCACAATAAATGTTTGTTTTGTTCGATAATGTCCATCATTTATGTCCATTTATGTCCAAATAGCTTATTTTGTTAGGGCGTTTGGTACACAAATCCAAAAGCGCGTTCAGGTCCAGTCGGACGAAAAGTTCAAAAAGTTATATTACATGTCGAAGAAACTTGTCAAACTAAGTGTAGAGTCAATCTTTAGGATGTTTTTATTATAAATGTTCAATCATGTTCCAACCGGAGAATTCCATTGTCTATAAAAAAGCAATGGAACGCAGATTGCTGTCATGTGAAATGCACGTGACTAGCGCATTTCTGCCAGACCACTGACTCAAAGAGCTCTCATCCGATCCCACTTCACAGTAGAAGCCTGAAATAACGTTCTAAAGACGGTTGACCTCTAGTGGAAGCCTTAGGAAATGCAACATAACCCATATCCCACTGTGAATTCGATAGGGGCTGAGTTCAAAAACTACAAACTTCCTGTTTGGATTTTCTCTCAGGTTTTTGCCTGACATATGAGTTCTGTTATACTCACAGACATCATTCAAACAGTTTTATAAACTTCCGGGTGTTTTCTATCCAATACTAAAATACTATGCATATATTCGCATCTGGGACTGAGTAGGAGGCAGTTCACTCTGGGCACTCTTTTCATCCAAAAGTGAAAATGCTGCCCCCTATCCTAAAGAAGTTTTAAGAAGGAAAGAAATTCCATAAATTAACTTTCAACAAGGCACACCTGTTAATTGAAATGCAATGCAACTAACTCATGAAGATGGTTGGGAGAATGCCAAGAGTGCGCAAAGCTGTCATCAAGGAAAATGTTGGCTACTTTGAAGAATCTCAAATATAAAATATATTTGAATTTGTTTAACACTGTTTTGGTTACTACAAGATTCCATATGTGTTATTACGTAGTTTGATGTCTTCACTAATATTCTACAATGTAGACAATAGTACATATAAAGGAAAACCCTTCAATGAGTAGGTGTGTCCAACCTTTTGACTGGTACTGTATATATACTGTATATGAAAATCTATATGAGTAACAATAATCTGAATAATAATAATGTTTTACCATGAATAAGCTGTAGTTCATTATAACCTACAGACTGCTATTGATCACTTCGATCCTTGACTGTTATGTGTATTTTTTGTTATTTATTTGACATGAGTAATACAGAAGTTAATATAAGGGTAAAGTGTCAGGGGGGGGGGGGAAGAGGTGTAGACCTACATTATGCAGCACTTGGTCAGTTAGTTGCTGCTCCATTTTTTTCAGATGGATGGGGTTTACTGTTGCTCCTTATTTTCTTTAGGGAAAGGATCACATTTCTGTCATGCACATTTGCATCCCTTACGTGTGTGTGTATGTGTGCAAAGGTGCATGTCTGTCGGTCTGTCTGTCTGTCTGTCTGTGTGTTTGTGTGTGTGTGTGTGTGTGTGTGTGTGTGTGTGTGTGTGTGTGTGTGTGTGTGTGTGTGTGTGTGTGTGTGTGTGCGTGTGTGAGTGTACTTTCATGCAGGCTTCTCGTAGACATACAACTCTGGAACAGAAATACCTCATAAACCTTCATTTGAAAGCATCAGATCTTGTTTTTCCTTTCGTGATGAACATTAAACACATGAACAATGCCTTATCTTGGATTGAATGTAATGGCATTTATCTGTGAAAGAGAAGGCTTTACTCATCAAAACCTTTGTTAATCACTTAAAGGCAGCTTCAAACTAACAGGCAAACACAGGCAAACCATCAGAACCTGCAACATGCAAAAGGTTTGGACCGTGGTCTGACCACCGGTTACGGTTAACGAAGGGCCCAGGGTATCGATCGACACTGAGGACAGCATCTAGAAAAGCACTTCAGTCTTATCATTGCATTGTGATCACATGTTTCTGTTGTGACTAGTAGCGAGCTATCCGATGTTTTGTGCTGGAGTCGGATGGTAGGAGGCCAATGAAGCTAGACCTTGCAGTGCGATACTGTATATAACGTTGGTGTTGACTATATTTAATTATGTTCATGACTGTTATCTTCTTACTTATGGAAAAAAAATCTATAATATTCTATACTATGGGTAACTGTTTTGTGGCTTCACTAGCCTGCTGGGTGGGGCTGGCTGACGTTGGACGGACGTTGGATTGACGTTGGGGAAACATTCAGAAGGACTATGTGCACTACGTCTATATGCACTTTGATTTATCAGGGAAAAATGTATTCATGTTTTGTAAATGTTTCATATGACACTTAAACGTGCCAATCCAGTTTTTACATCATTCATCATGGAGAATTCTGTATTTTATTTATTCAACTTCAAATCTATTTATTAATTTATGTAAATTATTCATTTGACTTCTTATCAATTGAATAACTAAACGAATTGATTGGTTTACTTCCCAGTAATGAAGTGTTTTACCAAAGTGACTGTGAACTTGTACCTTTCGATACAGTTGATTTATTTTTCTTAAGACAATAATATATCTATATATTGAGGGGGGAGTACATCTCATTGTTTTAGTTCCTGTCGTTATCAACTGCAAAGTTGTATAAATAAAAATAATGTTTTAAAATGCGCTCTCACTCTCTCCTCCTGAGTTTGTGATGGTTTGACTTGGTGTGAGGAGGAGCACATTACAAACTACCAGTATAACACAACTCAAAGATTGCTCCAACCTTACAAAGGGTAAAACATTGTCTTATAAAGTGATATTGCCGTGAATAATGAAAGACAGATTAAAGAAGATCAAGCCTCTTATCCTGCATAAAACATATTAACAAAGTTATATTGATATTGTATGTTTACACTAATCTGAAACAAATAAAGAAACACATGAGATGTCAGAAACATTTAGTTTGGTCTGCAAAGAGACGAGCAGTGTTGGGGAAGCTACTCTAAAAAACCAAGCTAACAATTACTTCACACTAAAAAAGGTGAAGCTACACTAAACCTTAAGAAAAATATAGTTTACTAAACTAAAGTTACTGTGAAAAAGTAGTTCAATTCATCCAAACTACTTTGTGAAAAATTATCATTTGTAATTCATAAATGTCAGAGACTAGAAATTACAAGAAAAGATCACTTTTTAGGTCATATGTTAACAGAATGTGTAATTCAGACGATTAAACACAACAACAATTGTTTCAAGTGAGAATTATACAGGTGTCGAAAAAGAAAGAAAAGTTTTGCCTACTTCACCCATATATACTTGTTTTAAGTAGTGTGTTGTTCCAGTAGTTAGCTACACCGCTACATGGCAAAAAAAAAAAAAAAAATACTACCTAGATTTTAATTTAGTTCAACCACCACAAAGCTACTGCACAATGTAGTTAAATTACTAGTTGAACTACATGTAGTTAACTACTCCCCAAGACTGGAGCCAGGTTACTGTTCCAGCACCACAACAACAAAGAACCCACTCCGCTCTTCTTTCCTTTTAGTTGCTATGGACTAATCTATTGACTCTGCTGTCCATGCTGCTTGGGTCTTCTCCTTCTTCTTCTTCCTTCCTGCTCTAGTTGTTAATGGTCTGGCTTTACTACCTCTACTACTTTACTGGACCGTTTCTAAACACAACACTCCCACAGCGCCATCTCCAGCCCCGCCCAGTCTCAGCTCTGTGTTCTCTCCCCCACAGGCAAGCAGCGTTGTCATGGAGACAGATCAGTGTTCTGTCGCATGGAGGTGCTGATCCGCTACTGCACTCTGCCTGACTACAAGCGCATGTGCTGCAAATCCTGCAGCAATGTGACGGACAGCAGCCTGAGCACCACCGCCCCTCCCCGGGTCACAGCTGTCCCCCTGCCTCGCCCCCGGCCTCTGCCTCAGCCCAAGGACAACAACACCCCCTTTCAGGGAACGGTTCATCCAAGAAGTACAACACATATACCTTATACTACGCCACGCCCAATGAGCACCACAGACACTTATACAACACCCCACCCATACTTCACTACATACCCCATCCCCATGACCCCAGAGCGCAGTGTGACCCGCAGAGACACAACCAGGAAGTACCCCTCATTCACCCTCTCCACCAGCACCAGCATATACACTACAACTCCAAGCAGCCCTTTCACTGATATCACCTTTGTCAGCAACGACACCACAGGTGGATCAACCACAACTCCCGGTAGCCTATTCTCCATGGATGATGTCATAAAGCCAACTGAAACCAACTACTTTGAGGATGTCACGGTTCCACCCAGTGGAACCGTCCCATACACTGATGTCACAATGCTCAGTGGAACTACTGTCCCCAGCGATGACATCATAGATATGACCACCCCTGATTGGCCGGATTGCACAGAGTACATATCTGTGAGGGCCACTGTTTCCATAACAGAGCAAACGGCTGCCCTGCCTCCCACAACAACCATCGCCACAATGACAACAAAAACCAAAAAACCCACGTGGCCACCAAGCCGCCAGGAGGAGACCAGAGAGAACAACTCCATCGATGATCCCTACAACCGTGTCATAGGAGTGGACAACAACATCTCCCAAAACAACTTGATCCCCAGACGAAGCCGTGTGTTCCTCAGGGAGAGAACACGGAACAAACGCATCCAGGAACTCCTGGAGGAGAAGAGGAACTTTCTGTTGAGGATGAAGCGGGCCCACAGGGGCACTGTGTGATTACCTTTGACCCTTACCTTCCCCTTTCTCTTATAGAGATTTACCTACGTCTGCTAACAGACTGGAGTTATTATTTAACCCTTAACCTGCCTTGGTGCTCTCTATCAGGCAAAGACCCACCACACACCCAGAGCCACGGTACAGACATACCACCCTGTTGTGTTACACACACACACCAGCCAGCCACACGGCAAACTGAACTATGTGGAGAGAGAACCAAAGCCAGATGTTTGCACAGTTGTTTTGAATAAAAGCTGTTGGTCTTGTTGTACGGCTGAGAGTAGAGCCAGATGAGATTTGGACCGTACATCCTCCTGGAACCGTACCACAACAGGGGGAACTTGTATCTCTCCAAACCTCCCCCAGTGTGCTTAGGTTTCAGAGCAAGGCAAATACAGTAAAGGTGTATTATCTTTCATAAGCAGCACATACCTGGATAAGCTTGGGTTGTGAAATGTTGGACTTTCAGGACATTCATGTTGATAAAGCTCAAAGTAGATTTTATTTATTCTATTTAAATGAAGTCTTATTCCCCAGCACCATGCCAGGACCTAGGTAAGCTTGCTCATCCCGAACAAGTCTAACATGCCATGTTAGATTACAGCCTATGACTGCAGTTGATATGCCCCCTTCTTTGAGTCAAACAGACATGAATACCAGTCTGGTCCCATTGAATGAGACAGGTTAGATAGGAAGTGTCCATATGTGTCTTTGTCTAGGGGTACGTCCCTAAGGGCCCTGGTCCGAAGTAATGTGCTGTAAAGGGAATAGACTAGGGTTGATTGCCGAGGTTTACCGGGATTTACCGCCCAAAACCACTCCTTTTTCTCTGGATAAATAACTGCAAGAAACCTGTAAATCATAATAAATGATTTATATGAACAGCATGGCATGAAATGGAACTGTTCAATTATATGCAATGTCTAAATCTGGCTTCTCTACAGCCTCTGCATGATGAATCAACGCTCAGGTTGGGGACAGACCCATCTCAGTGTGGAGCGCAGTTCACAATGCATGTATACCTATCATCTCATTATGGTAACTTGTGACAGGTAGGCCTACATTTGCTGCAGCCTAGCCTATGCTACAGTAAAATAAAGACCGAATGCGTGTCTAATCTCCATCTGGCTTTCGGGGGGTCACCTTGTTTTTATAATTGTAAAGATGATTGTATTTTTTATTGCAGCTACAGAGTTTTTAAACAGCCTATCAGTCGAATATCGTTGCTTTAACTCAGTGCACGCAAGAGCTCTCTCTCGCAGTCTTTCTCTCTCTCCATCAACTCAGATCAAAACAGATCATCCTGTTCTAGATTGATATATAGCCCTATATATAGATGTCCTAGCCTACCTCTTTCAGGTAATACGTTATTTTCAGCCTTTGGTTTAGCTAATTGATGATGGGTTATGCATAATAAGGTTCTAATTTATAGCATCTGTCTCTTGCGCACAATTTGTAAGCACCTGTGCTCCACTAGCCTCTCCTTAGCTCTTGGCAGTGGTGGAAAAAGTACCCAACTGTCATACTTGAGTAAGGGTAAAGATACCTTAATAGAAAATAACTCAAGTAAAAGTAAAAGTCAACTAGTAAAATTCTACTTGAGTAAAAGTCTAAAAGTATTTGGTTTAAAATATACTTAAGTATCAGAAGTACAAGTATAAATCATTTCAAATTCCTTATGTTAAGTAAACCAGATGGCACCATTTTCTTTTTTTCTTTTTTCTTATTTACGGAAGCCAGGGACACTCCAACACTGACACATTATTTACAAGCATCGCATGTGTGCTCCCAAGTGGCTCAGCGGTCTAAGACATCTCAGTGCTAGAGGCATCACTACAGACAACCTGGCTCAAATCCAGACTGTATCACAACTGGTTGTGAATGGGAGTCCCATAGGACTGTGCACAGTTGGCCCAGCATTGTCTGAGTTTGGCCAGTGTCATTGTAAATAAGAATGTGTTCTTATCTGACTTGCCTAGTTAAATAAATGTGTGTTAAGTGAGTCTGCTGGATCAGGGGCAGTAGGGATGACCAGGGATGTTTGGTTGATAAGTGCTGAATTTAACTATTTTCTTGTCCTGCTAACCATTCAAAATGTAACATGTACTTTTGGGTGTCAAGGGAAATGTATGGAGTAAAAAGTACAATATTTTCTTAAGGAATGTAGTGAAGTAAAAGGAAAAGTAGTCAAAAATATAAATAGTAAAGTCAAGTACAGATACCCCCAAAAACTATATAATTAGTACTTTAAAGTATTTTTACTTAAGTACTTTACACCACTGTCTAAGAGATATAGATATGCGTCAGGGTACTAATTATATATATATATACCCTATTATATTTCAAAATTAAAATCCAATTTACTAGCCTATTCTTGTAACTTTGTAGGCCACAGGTGCTGCACCATAATCGAATGTTCTCTTCTGCTTGATCAAGGTTTGAACAATGTGCCTTTCTGAAGGCACAAACCTTCTGAATCAGGGTACTGTACTGGGCGGAAAGACGCTCTGGAGGTTTGGAGATATAAAAACAGACTATGCCATCAGTTCACCAGAGGTACATAGCAATAGTCTGCAGTGGCCTTCTCTCCTTTCGTCTCCTTTACCTAGTCTGCACGGATGAGAAAGAGTTGGAATGGTGAAAGGAAATACCTGGTGGATATCTATGGTTGTGCATTCATGATTTCCCCCTTCAGATCTGTGCAAATGGAGGAAAGGAGATACAGAGAAGAATCCTAGTTTAGACTATTGGGATTAACCCAAGTATCTCATATCCCCCAAAATATCCCTTCTCCTGGTCAGGTAAAACGCTGGAAGCTAATGGGTTAGCGCAGTGCTGCCAATGCCATGTCCATTACACATCTACTGTATGACTCAGTGGGTTCTTTTTCACATGCTCCTTTCTGCTGCTTCTCAATGTCAATGAACAAGGGCTCTGGGGGACTATGGAGGGCCATTACTGACAACTATATTGGATTTTAGTGGTGCTCTATTGGATTACGTGTGATTTGTAAATGATTTCATGGGCTCCATTTTATCAAACCTAACGGAATGGTAAATCTGAGTGCAGGCTGGAGCGCTGTATGTTCAGGGATGTGTCAGAAATACGCACGTTTACGCACGTCCAAATCTTTCACAGTAGCTGGACAACGATCCATCCAATATAAAGAAACATTGAGATTGTCCACTCACCGTATACTGCTCCCAAATAGGCCTATGTTTTATGAACATAATCGGAACCATTTTACAGATCAGATCGCATTCACAGGTCTCCAGAAGTTGCATTGAGAGCGCGCCATGGACATTGTCACCATGAAACCAGGAAGGTGAATCACTCTAATACGTTTGGTTGTAATACAATTAAACGGAAAAAAAGCCGGGTTTTTTTAAACAACAACAACAATACATGCATTTAAAATGTAAAGATATCATAACATCTGAATGATAAAAAAATACATGTATTGCTGTTGAACCAGCCTTCCTTAAAATATGCCTAATGGAAGGCTTGGGTTTTGAACATATGAAACCGAAAACAAGCACTTATTACAGGTTACAGATTACGTCTAAATAGGAGCTTCGCCGGTATTCACCGAGAGGTTCTCATCGCTCGTTTCATGATGGGCATGGATATGTAGCCTTCATCATGGAGGGGGTTTTACACAAGTCCAAAGCGGGACCTGCATGTCTAAAATAATGTGGGCCTGCCTACAAGGAATAGATACAAAGGGAATGCCAGCTCACTGTTTTACTCCTCTCAAACGTGATATTTTAATAAAGCTTTGGTGATAAAGATGTATGTCCAAGTGGTCTCAGGAGCCAAACCCTATTTCGACAGTCTTGACTACTTTGGATTTCATTTGGCAGACAAAAACGCCTTCATTTAGAGGAGGGGAGGCTATGCTTGAAAAAATAGAAAGAAGTGGGAAAAAATATTGTTTTTTATATTTCTAAATAGGAAGTATATATGCACCAAAAGCATATTGGGCTACTCTTGTTCCATGCGCATATGGGCAGTGTGCGTCACGGCTGGATAGGCTGCCTTTCCGTTGTCAAAATTCATGCCATAACCGACTGCTAAAACCAGCTTTTGGTTGGTATTTTCAGCGCTGCCTGAAATGAGGACTTTGGGTAATGTTTTTAAGGACACTCCTCAAATAGTTCCAACCGCCCATCTGAGCACAAGAGAGTTTAAATTAGACAGGTAAATTGCCCGAACCTGGCGTTAGGGCAGGGAAATGGCAGTGCGACAGTCTTTACATAACAAAATTGCAAACTAACATGCATTTGATTCCAGTGCCGCCTTAACTCCTGCCGAAAATAGAGCCCCATATCTCTCTTATAATAGACATCATCAAATGCATTATGTGTTATTAAGGTGAAATGGATGGTTAATAGAGGGAAATCCGTCATCATAACCAGGTTTGTGAGTTGAAATGGTCAGTTGTGGTGCACTGTTTTTATCCTTGTTGGTACTAAAAGCATTGCCCAGCAAAGATTCACAGAGACCTTATCCATTCACTTGTGTTTATTACATTTTCAAAGAGCAAAGACAAAGAAGGAAAAATGATAAAACATCTATTTGTATCTACTGCATCACAATAGAAGCTTTCAGGGCTATTGTTTTCTTTCTGCCAGGCGCCTTATTATCTTGCCTTGCAGCTGCTGCAAAATCACCTACGGATCTGTCTGTACCTATGAATCAGAGCTTAATGTTTAATATTTATTAAAGTTCAAGTATCTGTGGTATTTTACTCATCGGGTGTTGCATGATATTCCTGTTCTAATGTCTACAATGAGTCTCTCTCTCGCTGTCTCTTCTTTTCACTTTCATTCTCTCCTCACTGACCACTAGAGAGAAGCAGAGTAGCAGATGTAGTAAGTATGTACACTGAGTGTACAAACATTATGAACACCTGCTCTTATCCATGACATAGACTGACCAGGTGAATTCAGGTGGAAGCTATGATCTCTTATTGATGTCACTTGTTAAATCCACAAATCAGTGTAGATGAAGGGGGGGGGAGACAGGTTAACATTTTTGCCTAAAATGACATACCCAAATCTAACTGTCTGTAGCTCAGAACCTGAAGAAAGGATATGCATATTCTTGATACCATTTGAAAGAGAACACTTTGAAGTTTGTGGAAATGTGAATTTAGTGTAGGAGAATATAACACATTAGATCTGGTAAAAGATAAGTCAAAGAAAAAAACAAGCGTTTTTATTTATTAACCTTTCTGATCCCCCATCCCGGATCCGGGTTCGTGAATACAGACTCAAGCTCATTACCATAACGCAATGTTAACTATTCATGAAAATCGCAAATGAAATGAAATAAATATGCTAGCTCTCAAGCTTAGCCTTTTGTTAACAACACTGTCATCTCAGATTTTCAAAATATGCTTCTCAACCATTGCAAAACAAGCATTTGTGTAACAGTATTGATGGCTAACGTAGCATTTAGCATTAGCATTCAGCTGGCAACATTTACACAAAAAAACAGAAAAGCATTCAAAAAAATCATTTACCTTTGAAGAACTTCAGATGTTTTCAATGAGGAGACTCTCAGATAGCAAATGTTCAGTTTTTCCTGAAAGATTATTTGTTTAGGACAAATCGCTCCGTTTTCTGCGTCACGTTTAGCTATGAAAAAACCCCTGTATCCAGGATTGTGTAAATCTATCAGCAAGCTCATTAGCATAACACAACGTTAACTATTTATGAAAATCGCAAATGAAATGAAATAAATATGCCATCTCTCAAGCTTAGCCTTTTGTAAACAACACTGTCATCTCAGATTTTCAAAATATGCTTCTCAACCATAGGAAAACAATAATTTGTGTAAAAGTAGCTAGCTAGAGTTAGCATTTCGCGTTAGCATTTAGCGTTAGCATTAGCGTTAGCATCCAGCACGCAACATTAACAAAAACATAAAAGCCTTCAAATAAAATCATTTACCTTTGAAGAACTTCTGATGTTTTCAATGAGGATACTCTCAGTTAGATAGCAGATGCTCAGTTTTTCCAAAAAGATTCCTTGTGTATTAGAAATAGCTCCGTTTTATACATCACATTTGGCTACCAAAAAAAATCCATAAATTCAGTCCTCAAAACGCAAACTTTTTTCCAAATTAACTCCATAATATCGACTGAAAACATGGCAAACGTTGTTTAGAATCAATCATCAAGGTGTTTTTCACATATCTCTTCATTGATACATCGTTCTTGGACACATGCTTTCTCCCCTGAATCAAATGGTAAAGTAGAAGCAGCTGGCAATTGCGCACCGAATTCGACGCAGGACACCAGGCGGACACTTGGAAAATGTAGTCTCTTATGGTCAATCTTCCAATGATATGCCTACAAATACGTCACAATGCTGCTAAGACCTTGGGCGAACGACAGAAAGTGTAGGCTCATTCGTTGCGCAATCACAGCCATATAAAGAGAGAATGGAAAACAGAGCTTCAGAAATTCTGCTAATTCCTGGGTGATGCATCATCTTGGTTTCGCCTGCAGAATGAGTTCTGGGGCACTTACAGACAAAATCTTTGCAGATTCTGAAACTTCAGAGTGTTTTCTTTCCAAAACTGTCAAGAATATGCATAGTCGAGCATCTTTTCGTGACAAAATATCGCGCTTAAAACGGGAACGTTTTTTATCCAAAAATGAAATAGCGCCCCTAGAGCTCTAACAGGTTAAAAAAAAAAAAAATGTGTACCATCATCTTTGAAATGCAAGAGAAAGACCATAATGTATTATTCCAGCCCAGGCACCATTTAGATTTTGGCCACTATATGGCAGCAGTGTATGTGCAAAAAATTTTGACTGATCCAATGAACCATTGCATTTCTGTTCAAAATGTTGTATCAAGACTGCCTAATGTTCCTAATTGGATTATTAATACATTTTCAAGTTCATAACTGTGCACTCTCCTCAAACAATAGCATGGTATTCTTTCACTGTAGTAGCTACTGTAAATTGGAGAGTGCAGTTAGATTAACAAGAATGTAAGCTTTCTGCCCATATCAGATAGGTCTATGTCCTGGGATTTTTTGTTGTTGTTACTTATAACCTCATGCTAATCACATTAGCCTACGTTAGCTCAACC
The DNA here is from genome assembly GCF_013265735.2 of Oncorhynchus mykiss. Taxonomy (NCBI): domain Eukaryota; kingdom Metazoa; phylum Chordata; class Actinopteri; order Salmoniformes; family Salmonidae; genus Oncorhynchus; species Oncorhynchus mykiss. The sequence continues at coordinate 24,382,111 of NC_050571.1, read as the reverse complement.
GTCCCACGTGGGGGACACCGATCCCGTAGAGAATTAAAGAAGGATTTTTAAGCCTTGAGACAATTGAGACATGGATTGTGTATGTGTGCCATTCAGAGGGTGAATGGGCTAGTCAAAATATGTAAGTGCCTTTGAACGGGGTATGGTAGTAGGTGCCAGACACACCGATTTGTGTCAAGAACTTCAACGCTGCTGGGTTTTTCACGCTCAACAGTTTCCCGTGTGTGTCAAGAATGGTCCACCACCCGAAGGACATCCAGCCAATTTGACACAACTGTGGGAAGCATGGGAGTCAACATGGGCCAGTATCCATGTGGAACGCTTTCGACACCTTGTAGAGTCCATGCCGCGACAAATTGAAGCTGTTCTGAGGACAAAAGGGGGTGCAACTCAATATTAGGAAGGTGTTCTTAATGTTTTGTCCACTCAGTCCATGTCCATTTACTGGCTTCTGCTTTGAGTCAAAATTCCTCTTCACCTCTCTGTCTACCTGTGCAGTGTTATGTTGTTGCATTAACATATTGCTTTTAATAACAAAACTTGCCTCCATAAACCCTTCACACATAACAACACCTGTCTTTCTTGTTCTCCATAAACCCTTCACACATAACAACACCTGTCTTTCTTGTTCTCCATAAACCCTTCACACATAACAACACCTGTCTTTCTTGTTCTCCATAAACCCTTCACACATAACAACACCTGTCTTTCTTGTTCTCCATAAACCCTTCACACATAACAACACCTGTCTTTCTTGTTCTCCATAAACCCTTCACACATAACAACACCTGTCTTTCTTGTTCTCCATAAACCCTTCACACATAACAACACCTGCCTTTCTTGTTCTCCATAAACCCTTCACACATGGCTCATAGAAACAGAAGTGTGCAGAACTGCCATGTAGTGCTCCAGATGGGATCGACCACACACACACACACACACACACACACAAACACACACACACACACACACATACACACATACACACACACACACACACACACATACACACACATACACACACACACACACACACACACACACACACACACACACACACACACACACACACACACACACACACACACACACACACACACACACACACGCATATGTGTGAGAATACTGTGCATTATCCTTGTAGATAGATCATGTATATGTCACGATGTAGTGTGACAGACATGACTTGAACTGCTGTCTTTCCCATCACTATGACATCACTATGACACTATCCCATCACACATGAAGAACAACAACTATGAAAGGTTTGGAGACAGGGGGAGAGCCTTGATAACTGGGGCTGTAAAACATGGCTATTTATAATGGGTGATTTAGCATGTGAGAGTTGACTTCATGTTGATGAATTAAGTGTCCCAAAAGCTGCAGCAGTTGTTCCTCTAATCTCTCTCACCCTGATCTTATCAGCACGGGCACAGAACAACAAGAACAGAACAAGAACATAGATATTAGATTAGACCATTTCTGCTGTAGAAGGATGTTCTTTCTACATTCTCAGAATTCAGTAGGAAACATGTGTCGGTGAGGAGGTAATTCACAGTAATGGTTTACATTGTGTCCCTTTCAAGTTGAGCGTCCACTTATAAATCCAGATCAAATGTTTGTTACAGACCAAGAACAGGTTGTTCTTAGCCAGTTGTGCTGAACTTCTGTTTGTTGTTCTAAGATGATTTTCTTTTAACATTTAAAGCTAGAGTCCTTGAATTGAAACAATAGCAAAGAGGTCACCCTCGCCTCTGTTTTGGTCAAAAGCTGAGGAAAGGGCCTGGAGAAATGTAACCCCTCTCAAATGCATAGACATACACTACTTGACTAAAAGTATGTGGACTCCTGCTTGTCAAACATCTCATTCCAAAATGAATGGGCATTAATATGGAGTTGGTCCCCCCTTTGCTGCTATAACAGCCTCCACTCTTCTGGGAAGGCTTTCCCACTAGATGTTGGAACATTGTTGCGCGGACTTGCTTCCATTCAGCCACAAGAGCATTAGTGAGGTCAGGCACTGATGTTGGGTGATAAGGCCTGGCTCGCAGTCGGCGTTCCAATTCATCCCAAAGGTGTTTGATGGGGTTGAGGTCAGGGCTCTGTGCAGGCCAGTCAAGTTCCTCCAGACCGACAAACCATTTCTGTATGGACCTCGCTTTGGGCACGGGGGCATTGTCATTTTGAAACAGGAAAGGGCCTTCCCAAAATTGTTTCCACAAAGTTGGAAGCACAGAATCGTCTAAATGTCATTGAATGCTGTAGCGTTAATATTTCCCTTCATGGGAACTAAGGGGCCTAGCTCGAATCATGAAAAACAGCCTCAGACCATTATTCCTCATCCACCAAACTTTACAGGGGCTCCCGAGTGGCTCAGCATCCCATAGAGCAACGCGCAATTGGCCCAGCGCTGCCCGGGTTAGGGTTTGGCCGGGGTAGGCCGTCATCCTAAATAAGAATTTGTTCTTAACTGACTTGCCTAGTTAAATAAAGGTTAAATAAAAAATAAATACAGTCGGCACTATGCATTGGGGCAAGTAGCGTTCTCCTGGCATCTGCCAAACCCAGATTCGTCCGTCGGTCTGGCAGATGGTGAAGCATGAATCTACACTCCAGAGAACGTGTTTCCACTGCTCCAATGAGTCCAATGACGGCAAGTTTTACACCACTCCAGCCGACGCTTGGCATTGCACATGGGAATCTTAGGCTTGTGTGCAGCTGCTTGGCCATGGAAATCCATTTCATGAAGCTCCAGATGAAGAGTTATTGTGCTGACGTTGCTTCCAAAGGCAGTTTGGAAGTCGGTAGTGAGTGTTGCAACCCAGGACAGACGATATTTATGCACTACGCGCTTCAGAACCCGGCAGTCCCATTCTGTGAGCTTGTGTGGCCTACCACTTTGCAGCTGAGCTGTTAGACGTTTCCACTTCACAATAACAGCACTTACAGTTGACCAGGGCAGCTCTAGCAGGGCAGAAATTTGATGAACTGACTTGTTAGAAAGGTGGCATCCTATAACGGTGCCACGTTCAAAGTCACTGAGATCTTCAGTAAGGCCATTATACTGCCAAGGTTTGTCCATGTAGATTGCATAGCTGTGCGCTAGATGTTTATACTCCTGTCAGCAACAGGTGTGGCTGAAATAGCTGAATCCACAGATTTGAAGGGATGTCAACATACTTTTGTATAAAGTTGAAGTCGGAAGTATACATTAAAACTTGTTTTTCAACCACTTCACACATTTCTTGTTAACAAACTCTAGTTTTGGCAAGTCGGTTAGTACATCTATTTTGTGCATGACACAAGTAATTTTTCCAACAATTGTTTACAGACAGATTATTTCACTTATAATTCACTATCACAATTCCAGTCGGTTAGAAGTTTACATACACTAAGTTGACTGTGCATAAACAGCTTGGAAAATTCCAGAAAACGATGTCATGGCTTTAGAAGCTTCTGATTGGCTAATTGACATAATTTGAGTCAATTGGAGGTGTACCTGATGATGTATTTCAAGGCCTACCTTCAAACTCAGTGTCTCTTTGCTTGACATCATGGGAAAATCAAGAGAAATCAGCCAAGACCTCAGAAAAAAAATTGTAGACCTCCACAAGTCTGGTTCATCCTTGGGAGCAATTTACAAACGCCTGAAGGTACCACGTTCATCTGTACAAACAATAGTACGCAAGTATAAACACCATGGAACCACGCAACCGACATATCGCTCAGGAAGGAGATGCGTTCTGTCTCCTAGAGATGAACGTACTTTGGTGCGAAAAGTGTGAATCAATCCCAGAACAACAGCAAAGGACCTTGTGAAGATGCTGGAGGAAACAGGTACAAAAGTATCTATATCCACAGTAAAACGAGTCCTATATCGACATAACCTGAAACGCCGTTGAGCAAGGATGAAGCCACTGCTCCAAAACCGCCATAAAAATAATCCAGACTGCAGTCTGCAACTGCACATGGGGACAAAGATCGTACTTTTTGGAGAAATGTCCTCTGGTCTGATGAAACAAAAATAGAACTGTTTGTCCATCATGGCCATCGTTATGTTTGTAGGAAAAAGGTGGAGGCTTGCAAGCTGAAGATCACCATCCCATCCGTGAAGCACGGGGGTGGCAGCATCATGTTGTGGGGGTGCTTTGCTGCAGGAGGGTCTGGTGCACTTCACAAAATAGATGGCATCATGATGATGGAAAATTGTGTATATATTAAAGCAACATCTCAAGACATCAGTCAGGAAGTTAAAGCTTGGTCGCAAATGGTTCTTCCTTATGGACAATGACCTCAAGCATACTTCCAAAGTTGTGGCAAAATGGTTTAAGGACAACAAAGTCTAGGTATTGGAGTGGCCATCACAAAGCCCTGACCTCAATCCTATAGAAAATGTGTAGGCAGAACTGAAAAAGCGTGTGCGAGCAAGGAGATCCAAGTTAAACAATTTAAAGGCAATGCTAACAAATACTAATTGATTGTATGTCAACTTCTGACCCACTGGGATTGTGATGAAAGAAATTAAAGCTGAAATTAATCATTCTCTCTTTTATTATTCTGACATTTCACATTCTTAAAATAAAGTGGTGATCCAACTGACCTCAGACAGGGAATTTTTACTAGGATAAAATGTCAGGAATTGTGAAAAACTTAGTTTAAATGTATTTGGCTAAGGTATATGTAAACTTCCAACTTAAACTGTATATAGTGTAGCTATGGATACAAGGACTGACCATCCATCCAATATTTTTTACATTTATTTTACTAGGCAACTCAGTTAAGAACAAATTCTTATTTTACAATGACGGCCTATCCCGGTAAAACCCAGACGACGCTGGACCAATTGTGCGCCGCCCTATGGGACTCCCGATCACAGCCAGTTGTGATACAGCCCGAAATTGAACCAGGATCTGTAGTGAGGCCTCTATCACTGAGATGCAATGCCTGCTCCACTCGGGAACCTAATATCAATATTCTATATCAATATTCTGTTTTTAACCATGTTTTGAGGCTATACAGTGTTTGTTTACGTTTAAATTGTTTACAAACATTGGAGTAAAACAAGCTTATATTTTGGAAACTGATGGAGTATGACAGTTAAACTAAGCTTATGAGGCATTTATTGGTTACACTATATATACAAAGTATATGGACACCTCTTTAAATTATTTTATAATAAGAAAAATATAATTTAATTTAGCTGAATTTAATAGAAATGACATTTTCCCCATTCCGGAGCTAGTGCACCTAGGATGTGGCTAAATTGAGTGTAAAAATTATAATTTGAAACGGTAAATTTAGAGTTATTTGGCAACTTTTGTAATGATACAAACCTTAGAATGCCTTAGAAAGCAAAAGATACTGTATATAGGCAACATTATGCGGCTATACGCTATTGATCATTTGAGAAGGTTGCCTCAGGCTGCACAGCTGTTCTCTCATCAAGTGATCATATTTTCACCCATCAGACTATTCTCAATTTAATCGTATGTTTACTAATATGTAAAAAAAAAAATATATGTATTCATTTTTATTTATTTAGAATGGCCCATTATCAAAGGGCAAGAACAGGGCCATGGGAAAAATACATATTTATACACTCGAATAGTGTATGGAGGCCACACGCTTTCCCGCAGGGCAGTTTTTCTACTTCGGTTTTATAGCGGCGCATGTGCTTAATATGAGCAGCTGAGAAATAAATATAAGATAACTTATTTCACTCCACGTATGCCATGGGCTCACCAACCATGTTCCTGCAGCTACCCAGTGCCTAATTTGGGAAAACAAGTGATGTCTTAAGAAACATCTTAAGAAACATCGATAGTAACATGTTTTTGCAACTTAACGTATTTCACTAAACTGTTGCCAGCCCCTCTGCATGCTGGGGAAAGGAAAAAAGGAGAGAGAGCAGGAGATTAGAAACACATGGAGGTGAGAGATGATGTATAGCTAAAGGTAATGTGTCACTCAATTAATTATGAAACAATTACCTATTAATAGGCTATTCAACATCAAATACAAATTCACCATAATTGTAGGCTAACTGTAAGCCACCTGGCATAATCAATGAACCAACAGCATCGGCTAGGACTATACGTTTTCTCCCAGACTCATGGATAGACATTTTGGAGCGTAGCATAAGGTAACCAGTCCATACAGTATGCACAATAATACAGTCCACACTACTCAAATGTGTTTAATTTTGGAGTATAGGCTAGCCTAATTATGTACCAAAGACATGTGTAATATGCGGTAGGCTAATTATTGTATGACAGCACAATAATCATTTGAATTCAGGTCATTTTAGGGGGGCTTGTGCTCTTATAAACCTATACATGTGCATGAGCTCTAAGATGCATATGGATGTTCTGAATGAATCATCAGCTTAGAAAAGCTGTCCATTTTGTTTTGTTAGGCTTTGAAACAACATCCACAACGACCATGTTTTACACTCAGTTTCAACCTGCTGTTGAACTTCTTTCTTCAAATTGATCATCACAGTGAGGAGAGTTTGAAAAGGACCATACCGTTTTGATGTGATTTTTGATTGCATTTTCATTCATGTCAGAGCGGTTAGAGGGACAATAGAGCCCTAGAGTGCCAGGTCATTAGGACCTGATGGTCGTTATCAAGTTGGGTACTACCAACGCATATCCAGAGTGCATAAGAGGAGATTACCATGACTCAACGATCATGTGGAATTTTACTGCGGTCATGACTCATGACTGCTGGTGTGGCGGTGATACAGTCTCCGTAACAGCTATACTCACCAGACATATCACCCATTTAGCATGTTTGGGATGCTCTGGATCAACGTGTATGACAGCGCGTTCCAGTTCCTGCCTCATATCCGGCAACTTTGCACGGTCACAATCAACAGCCTGATCAACTCTATGTGAAGGAGATGTGTCGCGCTACATGAGGCAAGTTAGTGGTCACACACAATTGGTTAGTGCTTTGAACTCTCTAAAAACCCAAGTGATTTCTATCCTCAATGTATGAGCATCAGCCACAGGAAGACTGAAAGACGCCTATTGTTGTTTCTGTGCAATTTATAACTCTGGAAAGACGTAAGAGATGTGCCAATTTAGGATTCTGGAAAATGTATGTATAGCTGGTCATTGGTTCAAACTGACACACAAGGATGTTTGTTTTCCTCCAGTTCCATGAAATCCATGAAATATATAACGAGGTTGGTTATATCACCGTTTCAGAGAAAATACATTTGGTAAGTGACATCCTGCTGATAGACATCAATGGCTCACCACATGTCCGTCTCACACAATGCCACAGAAAACAGGTTGACTCCTCTGTCTCCTCTCTCTCTCTCCTCTCTGTCTCCTCTCCTCTCCTCTGTCTCCTCTTGTCTGTCTCCTCTCCTCTGTCTCCTCTACTCTGTCTCCTCTCCTCTGTCTCCTCTCCTCTGTGTCCTCTCCTTTGTCTCCTCTCTCTCTCCTCTCCCCAAATTCCTCAAATCTCTTCTATTCTAATTGGGGGGGGGGGGGGGGGGGGGGGATATATTTGGTTATTTTAAAGCAAATTTAAGTGTGACAATTTTCCCTTTAACTTCAATATTGTTTCTCAGCCTGTCAAACATAACAGGGAGTTTGTGATGTCATGTTGCAGCATTCCTATGAATTATTTATTCCTGTTCTTTCTGAATGAATGTCTGTCCCGTATTGAACTTAGAGCATATATGTGATCATATTGTTGTTGAGAACACCTTTGAGCCAGGCTGTAGTTCCTCTGTGCTACCTCCTGTTCATCAGGGCTAGATGAAGTAACGCTGGTCACGCTCTACTGACCTTTTTATTTATTGCCAAATTATTCTCTAACCACTGCGTGAGTGTGTGCTGAGTGTAAAGTAATGTTTAGAGTGAGGTGATCGCTAGCTGCTATTTCTTTTGGCTACTCACATTAGAGTATAAAACATCCCACCTTTCTATAGATGGAATGTGAAGATTGAGTATAAATTATCTCTTCATATATGCACACACACACACACACACACACACACTGTGTTTCTCTGCGTAAGGCTGCACCACCACTAATCATTTTCTATGACATCTAGAACCCCCCACTACTGCTGTTTTCATCCCGAACACACACCTACAATCTCTGCCCTGCCCTATTTCACACTGGTCTCATCCCAAACACACACCTGGAATGAATGAATATATATGAATGGATTGCTGGTCACGCTGTACTGATAGCATGCATTTCAACCTTTTTATTTATGGCCATATTATTATCTAACCACTGCGTGTGTGTGTGGTGAGTGTAAAGTAATGTTTAGAGTGAGGTGATCGCTAGCTGCTATTTCTTTTGACTCCTCACATTAGAGTATAAAACATCCCACCTTTCTATAGATGGAATGTGAAGATTGAGCATAAATTATCTCTTCATATATGCACACACACACACACACACACACACACACACACACACACACACACACACACACACACACACACACACACACACACACACATATTTAGCAGATTTTCTCACAGGTGCAGCAAAATGCTTACGTTTCTAGCTCCAACAATGCAGTAATAACTCACAAAACAAAACAATACAGACAAATCCAACACAGAAAAATAATGAAATTAAGAAATATCAGAACTAGCCATGTCAAAATCCAGAGATATAAATATACACACTATAAATATACACTCAAACATTAAGAATACCTTCCTAATATTGATTTGTACCCTCTTTTGCCCTCAGAACTGCCTTAATTCGTCGGGGCATGGACTCTACAAGGTGTCGACATCTTTCCCCAGGGATGCTGGCCCATGTTGACTCTAATGCTTCCCACAGTTGTGTCAAGTTGGCTGGATGTCCTTTGGGTGGTGGACCATTCTTGATGCACACAGGAAACTGTTGAGCGTGAAAAACCAAGCAGTGTTGCAGTTCTTGACACACTCAAACCGGTGCGCTTGACACCTACTACCACACCCCGTTCAAAGGCACTTGAATCTTAAGTCTTGCCCATTCACCCTCTGAATGAGGGGGGTGGAGAAACCTGGAGGGGGGTGGAAACAATCACACAAACATGCAACTTTTCTACCCTGTTTGGACAAAATAATGCTTAATGCTTTAACGGCAGACAAATCCCTAGGATACACGTACACAGACTAACGTTGGTAAACTTGGCTTCTGGTGAAGAGTCCACTGTACAAAGTTCATATAATGTAAATAATAGTTCATGTTGTTGATTGGGTCCTGATGTTCAGAAGAGGCTGTAATAGGTTAAAGTGGTACTTCTGACTATTCACAGCAGATTCAAAACTCTTCAACAGCTCCTTGATGGTACTGGCTGTTCAGGGTAGATATTCCTTACACGCAATGACTACATCAAGCTTGTGACTCTACAAACTCGTTGGATGAATTTGCAGTTTGTTTTTCATGTGTTTTGGGTTCTGTTTTGCCCAATAGTAACTGAATGGTGAATGGTGACTTGAGTCATTTTCTTTCTAAGTGAGTAGATAAGATGTGTGTGAACACTTCTAGATTAATCCTGATAATACACACACACAATACATCAGAAATCCACCTGGAGACATTACGGCATCAGTAATATTATCAGAGATATTGAGGCTACATTCTACCACATACGACCACTAGGTAGGGGTTAGCAGGACACTTTTTTATCAGAGAAACATTGGTGTAGTATGCAAGCTTTATTATGTACCATACCTGAGCTAATTACAGCCTGGCAATAAACAAGGGTTGATTGTGAAATGTTATTTTACCGCAACTCTCAACCTGCCCCCACTCTTACCTCTGTTCTCTTTAAAAAATATCTATATCTTTTTTTACTCAATCTCTTCATCTACCCCTCTCTTTCTGTCACCCTCCATCAACAAAATCGTCCAATGACAGTGCTCAGGGATAGGAAATGGAGGGTGATGCTATATTTAGAATCAGGGAAGGAGGGCAAGCTGAGGGAGAGAGGGAAAGAGAGAGAGAGTGAGAGAGAGAGAGAGAGAGAGAGAGAGAGAGAGAGAGAGAGAGAGAGAGATGAGATAAATCTGCAGTCTACTGCTGCCTCAGGACAGACACAGTCAGAGACAGTTAGAGCCACAGAGCGCGCTCAGAGACCAGCATCGCTGCTTCTCTTTTTTTAAAGCTACACAGCCAGATCTTATCTGCACAGACGTTCATTCACAGATTCTCCTGAAGAGTTAACGAGAGAGGCCACACGCTACAGGAGCAGAGAAAAGACTTGGATATACACCACACATTTTAATACAGGTGAGTCTGCAAAGCAGTTGTGTTAAATACCATTAAACCAACAGGCTTAACTACTGTATTAGGTTATACACATAATGCTAATATACAGGTAACTGCCAAAGTAATGGAAACACTTCAGTAAATGAGAGTTCTGGCGGCTCTGTTATGGTGATTTTTCTTTGCATGGTTTAGGTTCCCTCAACCCCTACGAGGACAAGGTAAACGCCAATAAATACACAGCGGTCTAAGGCACTGCATCTCAGTGCTGGAGGCGTCACTACAGATCCTGGTTAGATTCCAGGCTGTATCACAACCGGCCGTCATTGGGAGTCCCATAGGGCGGCGCACAATTGGCCCAGCGTCTTCCGGGTTAGGGTTTGGCCAGGGTTGGCCGTCATTGTAAATATTGTAAATATTGTAAAAATTGTTCATAACTGACTTGTCTAGTTAAATAAAGGTTAAATAAACAATAAATAAAATCACCTTCAACCTATGGTGAAGCACTTCTATCCTGATGGGAGTGGATGACAATGCCTCCGTCCACAGGGCATGAGTCATCACTGAATGGTTTGATGAGCATGAAAACTATGTAAACCATATGCCAAGGCCATCTCAGTCACCAGATCTCAACCCAATTGAACACTTAACGGTGAATCTGGGGTGGCACCTGAGACAGTGTTTTCCACCACCATCAACAAATCTTCAAATTCTGGAATTTCTAATGGAGAATGGTGTTGCATCCCTCCAATAGAGTTCCAGACACTTGTAGAATCTATGCCACGCTGCATTGAAGCTGTTCTGGTTTGTGGTGGCCCAATGCCCTATTAAGACACTTTATGTTGGTGTTTCCATTATTTTGGCAATTACCTGTGTCTTTGCTATGTATAGGAAGAATGCTAGTCTGGTTCTGAGTCACTGTATACCAGCTAGGTGTGGTTCTATATTTAGCAGTTGTTCCAACTTGAAGGATACTGACAGAGGCTGGCTTTAGGGTTTGGCTGGAGCCATTTTTGACATTGAGGTTGGTACTGAACTACTCTGTGGTCTGCATTCAGGGCTGAAACAATATGGGTGGCATAAGAAAATATAGGCTACAGTATGTGGTTCTGGCTGGTTCTGGCAGGTTCTGGCTGGCTGGTCTGGTATCTTATGGTATTTATATACCAGTGTTTATGTAGCTATGGTCATGGTGTGTTTGTCTCATGGATCTATTTACACAGCTCCTTCTGAGGAAACAGAGGAGAGAAGAGGAGAGCGGGGATAAGTGTAAAGAAATAGAAGGATCTGTGGGGCTTAGGTTACCAGGTATAGAATGGTGTTAGGTTACCAGGTATAGAATGATGTTAGGTTACCAGGTATAGAGTGGTGTTAGGTTACCAGGTATAGAATGATGTTAGGTTACCAGGTATAGAGTGGTGTTAGGTTACCAGGTATAGAGTGGTGTTAGGTTACCAGGTATAGAATGGTGTTAGGTTACCAGGTATAGAATGGTGTTAGGTTACCAGGTATAGAATGGTGTTAGGTCACCAGGTATAGAATGGTGTTAGGTTACCAGGTATATAATGGTGTTAGATTACCAGGTATAGAATGGTGTTAGTTTACCATGTATAGAGTGGTGTTAGGTTACCAGGTATAGAATGGTGTTAGGTAACCTGGTATAGAATGGTGTTAGGTTACCAGGTATAGAATGGTGTTAGTTTACCAGGTATAGAATGGTGTTAGGTTACATGGTATAGAATGGTGTTAGGTTACCAGGTATAGAATGGTGTTGATGGGGAGCATTGAAAGGAGCAGTTATCAAATATGATTAATCAGAGTATGCATAAGATACCCATTTCCCAAATGTCAGACCCCACGTCCATGAGGACAGTCACTCTGATATTATTCAAATATTATCTCTTGGTGACTGACGTATTTCTGTCCGTCTCTCCCAGCAGCCAAGAGTCCCATGTCCAAACCGGTGTCCCAGAAGAGGAGATTACAGCTGCCCACTATCAGCGAGGGCTACGAGGACCTGGTCAGAGACATGAACCAGACGAACCAGTCCAACACCCTTCACTCTGCCCGGCCTACCGCCCACCCAGGGCCCTGTCCACACACCCTCTCCTCAGAGGACTACCTGCTGTCCATTTGCCACCTGGCTCACCCCACCTCCCTTCACACCAATGGCATCATCAACCCTCATCAGCAGGTATCGCTGCACCAGAGGCCAAGGCTGCCGCGGCTTGCTGTGCAAGATGAAAACTCTCCAAAGACCACTGCACTTTGTCCCAGGGAAAAGTCCCATGGGAAGGACAGGCCTGGGATGTACTCTGACTTCATCACTGTATGCGGCAGACAGGGGAAAGATTCCAACTGCGATGAGCCTGAGTTTGGTTGCCTTGGTGCGTCAGACCCCTTAGAGTTCCTGTACGGCAGCCCCGCCCACTCCACCTGTCAATCAGGGAATTGGGTTTAAGGAGACATGGGGTGGTGTCTGAGGGCCAGTCCCAACAACGGACACACAGTTACCCCTGCTTTTGCCTCTCTGACCTGCCCTCTGACTTCAAGCAGAATCGTAAGAGCAGCTGCCCTGAGTTCAGTGACACAGCAACCCCTGACTGTGGCTCCTCCCCCACTGACCTCACCACACAGCCCCCACAGACATGCACACCTAGACAGGGATCTGCAGAACAGCTACAGGCTAGGATAAGTAGTCCATTATTAAACAAATAAAAATAAGGGGGACGAAGAGAGGGAGAGAGAGAGTAAGGAGGAGGAGAGAGAGAGGGAGAGCTCTACGATAAAAAAAATCTCTGATCTCTCAGTGGATCTCAGATTGTTGTTGTGTCTGGAAGGAGGCCCGTGTACGAGTTTGTATCCTCGCAGGTATATAGAGCTACCAGACACTGAACCTCATCAACAGACTATAGATCTTTGTGACATGAGATGTACAATGACAAGACACCACAGTTTCACTATAACAGTAGGTGCCTGCTGAATTGACACGATGGCAAATAGATGCTGATCTATGACAAATGGCACTGTATTATAGATAAAGATCTAGCCAATAGACTGTTCCAAATGAGACATATGGGACCAACAGACTTTTCATTCACCATAATATGTGAGATTGAGCCAAGAAAACAACATGATTAAGTATTGTGTATCTATGGTGTGCTTAAGGACATTTTTGTGTTGCTGTATACAATTAATTCATGACTGATCATACCTGCATACTTTTTTATACCTCTCTGTGTATCTGTAGAGTGAATTGATTAAAAAAACATGTTTTTAATACAGTGTCCGATGATTGTAAACCTAAGACTGTTTTCAGGGTGTGATCATTTGTTTGTGGGAACACGTGTCAGAAACCCAATATCCTCTGGTTCTGGCAATGGCTGAGTGATTCCGAAGAGGCAAACAGAAGCATTTTGATTCCAAGAGTGAAGAGGCACGCAGAACAAACATCCTGCTATATCAACATACAGACAAAAAGGCACAACAGAATTTGGATAAGGAGTTATTTCAGATTAAATATGCAAACAAAACAAGGCTTTAGTGTTAGGGTTATGGCTAGTGTTAGTGTTAGGGTTATGGCTAGTGTTAATGTTAGGGTTATGGCTAGGGTTAGAGTTATGGCTAGGGTTAGGGTTATGGCTAGTGTTAGAGTTAGGGTTAGAGTTATGGCTAGGGTTAGGGTTATGGCTAGGGTTAGGGTTATGGCTAGTGTTAGGGTTAGGGTTATGGCTAGTGTTAGTGTTATGGCTAGTGTTAGTGTTAGGGTTACAGTTATGGCTAGTGTTAGTGTTATGGCTAGTGTTAGTGTTAGGGTTAGGGTTATGGCTAGGGTTCAAATCAAATCAAATCAAATCAAATTTTATTTGTCACATACACATGGTTAGCAGATGTTAATGCGAGTGTAGCGAAATGCTTGTGCTTCTAGTTCCGACAATGCAGTAATAACAAGTAATCTAACTAACAATTCCAAAACTACTGTCTTGTACACAGTGTAAGGGGATAAAGAATATGTACATAAGGATATATGAATGAGTGATGGTACCGAGCAGCATAGGCAAGGTACAGTAGATGGTATCGGGTACAGTATGTACAAATGAGATGAGTATGTAAACAAAGTGGCATAGTATAGTATAAAGTGGCTAGTGATACAAGTATTACATAAGGATACCGTCGATGATATAGAGTACAGTATATACGTATGCATATGAGATGAATAATGTAGGGTAAGTAACATTTATATAAGGTAGCATTGTTTAAAGTGGCTAGTGATATATTTACATCATTTCCCATCAATTCCCATTATTAAAGTGGCTGGAGTTGAGTCAGTGTCAGTGTGTTGGCAGCAGCCACTCAGTGTTAGTGGTGGCTGTTTAACAGTCTGATGGCCTTGAGATAGAAGCTGTTTTTCAGTCTCTCGGTCCCAGCTTTGATGCACCTGTACTGACCTCGCCTTCTGGATGATAGCGGGGTGAACAGGCAGTGGCTCGGGTGGTTGATGTCCTTGATGATCTTTATGGCCTTCCTGTGACATCGGGTGGTGTAGGTGTCCTGGAGGGCAGGTAGTTTGCCCCCGGTGATGCGTTGTGCAGACCTCACTACCCTCTGGAGAGCCTTACGGTTGAGGGCGGTGCAGTTGCCATACCAGGCGGTGATACAGCCCGCCAGGATGCTCTCGATTGTGCATCTGTAGAAGTTTGTGAGTGCTTTTGGTGACAAGCCGAATTTCTTCAGCCTCCTGAGGTTGAAGAGGCGCTGCTGCGCCTTCTTCACGATGCTGTCTGTGTGAGTGGACCAATTCAGTTTGTCTGTGATATGTATGCCGAGGAACTTAAAACTTGCTACCCTCTCCACTACTGTTCCATCGATGTGGATAGGGGGGTGTTCCCTCTGCTGTTTCCTGAAGTCCACAATCATCTCCTTAGTTTTGTTGACGTTGAGTGTGAGGTTGTTTTCCTGACACCACACTCCGAGGGCCCTCACCTCCTCCCTGTAGGCCGTCTCATCGTTGTTGGTAATCAAGCCTACCACTGTTGTATCGTCCGCAAACTTGATGATTGAGTTGGAGGCGTGCGTGGCCACGCAGTCGTGGGTGAACAGGGAGTACAGGAGAGGGCTCAGAACGCAACCTTGTGGGGCCCCAGTGTTGAGGATCAGCGGGGAGGAGATGTTGTTGCCTACCCTCACCACCTGGGGGCGGCCCGTCAGGAAGTCCAGTACCCAGTTGCACAGGGCGGGGTCGAGACCCAGGGTCTCGAGCTTGATGACGAGCTTGGAGGGTACTATGGTGTTGAATGCCGAGCTGTAGTCGATGAACAGCATTCTCACATAGGTATTCCTCTTGTCCAGATGGGTTAGGGCAGTGTGCAGTGTGGTTGAGATTGCATCGTCTGTGGACCTATTTGGGCGGTAAGCAATGGCTAGTGTTAGGGTTGAGCCAGGATGTGGACACAAAGCTAGGGTTAGGATTGAACCAAGGTTTGGACATGAAGCTAGGGTCAAGTTTGAGCCGGGGTGTGGACATGAAGCTAGGGTCAAGGTTGAGCCGGGGTGTGGACATGAAGCTAGGGTCAAGGTTGAGCCAGGGTGTGGACATGAAGCTAGGGTCAAGGTTGAGCCGGGGTGTGGACATGAGGCTAGTGTTAGGGTTATGGCTAACCTCTCAGGATCTGTCATGGCCAACCCTGGTAAGATTGAACCAGCAGAGGGCAGCCTGAGGACTCCTGATAAGAGACAACACTCAGACAGGTCCATTAACCAACCCTGGTAAGAATGAACCAGCAGAGGGCAGCCTGAGGACTCCTGATAAGAAACAACACTCAGACAGGTTCATTAACCAACCCTGGTAAGAATGAACCAGCAGAGGGCAGCTTGAGGACTCCTGATAAGAGACAACACTCAGACAGGTCCATTAACCAACCCTGGTAAGAATGAACCAGCAGAGGGCAGCTTGAGGACTCCTGATAAGAGACAACACTCAGAAAGGTTCATTAACCAACCCTGGTAAGAATGAACCAGCAGAGGGCAGCCTGAGGACTCCTGATACGAGACAACACTCAGACAGGTCCATTAACCAACCCTGGTAAGAATGAACCAGCAGAGGGCAGCTTGAGGACTCCTGATAAGAGACAACACTCAGACAGGTCCATTAACCAACCCTGGTAAGAATGAACCAGCAGAGGGCAGCCTGAGGACTCCTGATAAGAGACAACACTCAGACAGGTTCATTAATGATGCTACAGTTATGATGATACTTAGTTATGATAATTAGTCTCTACAAGCAGATCTATGGCTCTACATTTATTCACTGTATATACAAAGCAAATGGCTACACTTGTAGTCAGAGAGAAGCAGGACAAAACAATTTTCTCCACATAATGAGAGGAAGAGTATTTCACACGCACAAGCACACACAGTCTAAGCATACACCACAGACTGGCAGGCATGCGCACACACACACACACTGTTTGTTTAACCTGATCAACCCCGTCCAAAAAAGGAATGAGATAAGGTGACTGACGTACATTATGTTTGTGTTTTGACTGACCTTGTGTGTTTGGTCATTTGTTATCTAGTAGATGAAAACACACATTTCAGTCCAGTTCTTTTTATTGGTATTTTCTTTCAGTTACAGTAAACAATTCTTGAAGTACAGTACATTGCACATGTGGTTTTATACATTCGATATACCATGGGAACATGCTTTTTGAATGAGGTAGGAATGTATATGCCCATACGAAAATATAAAATACTCAAGTAATACTTTCATAATACAGTGAATGGCTTACACAGTCACATCCATAATTAGAGCAATAATAATCTGCCCTCTCCTACTGGTCTGTGGGGGAAGAGATGATGACGCTCTAGCTAAGTGTTCCTCTGTGTTTTCATTCTCTGTTGTTTCTGTATAGGAAGAGTGCTTTTGCTGTGTAGTGGTTTGGATTGGAGCTGTGGTCAGCTTTATACTGATATCCTGCTTTTGTTTTGAGCTAGGTGAGTGTCAAGTGTCAAATATCAAGTGACATTTAAGATGTTTCCAACGACGGCAGACAGTTACCTATACGGTATTAGTCCAAAAAGATAACAGACAATAAAACCAATGTATTACTTTAAAAACATCACTGTTTTAGTTTGATGTGTATGCCTTTTTGAACATTATTATTGTTCTTGATATGCAATACAAACGAAGCAAGCAATTTCTAAGTATGACCTCATCCTCCTTTGAAGTGTTTCTCCCCTCGCTCATTAGAATGAGACAGCAGGAGCATCGTATACCTTTGCTCACCTATAACTGGTGATCCGAACACGTAAACTTTGCATCGCTATAAAAAAAAAAAACATGAAATATTCACTGGTATCTAACATAGAAGTGTGACCTGGCAGAAGGCAGCCTACAGTGGAGAAAGAGCAGGGTTAACTACGGCTACATCTGCCCACAGCAAATCTCTAAGGCCTTTTCTAACTGATTGGAAAACCAAGTCGGGATGAAAAACCAGACTACATGAGATTTGAGAGATATGACACAGACATACCCTCAAATCAGGCATGCTGTCTCTACTGTAGCTTTAATGGAAAGTGCGTCAAATACCCTTTTGTTCAAAGCACTGCTTTTTAAGAACAATGTGAACATTCAAGACAGGAAGTACCCGTCTAAAGCCTTATTCCAAATCAAAACCCCTATAAGTGGTCATTATGAAGTGCTTTTACATCCTGATGAAGTGCCTCTAGAGCATATGAGAGGCCTATAATTAACTTAAATGTATAAAGGCAGTGTGTGGCTAGTGGCTAAACTTACTTCACCACAGGCCTCCTCAGTCAGAATGGGCTTTGTTTAGATACTTTCCCTGCTGATGACGTGGATGTCGATTAAGGCAGCCCCCCACACCTGATTCAGAGGGGTTGGGTTAAATGTGGAAGACACATCTCAGTTGAATGCATTCAGTTGTACAACTGACTAGGCATCCCCCTTTCCTTTCCTTTCCAGTGTTGACCATGTGGAGATGTCATTCTCATCTCATTCCAATGTCTCAGTTGGTCAAAGCACTGTGCTTGAGTACGTCACCAAAGTTATGGGTTTGATCTTGCATACACATACACTGAAACCGACAATCTGTGTTACATGTGAAGCTTTGAATGAAAGTGCCTGCTAAATGACCTTAATGTTTACTTTAACGTTGCGCTATATCAGCTGGCCATAAGTCTCTTTCCCCCCTCTCCCATAACCTTGGTGTTGGTTGACCTACAGAGACATAAGGCATCTCATTTGACTTTCTCTAAGCTGTCATGTCACTTCCTGTGAAACTCCATCTACACTTCACTTCCCATAGCGTGTTCCAGACTCTTTTTCACCCAGGATGGCACCAAAGAAGACATTCCCTTTTAGTCCAGAACTGCGTTCACTCTGCAACTACAGACCAAAAAACAGGACCTGAAACTAACGTTTCCCCTTCTTTCTGGGGATATTATCTCTACATTTGTGACATAACCTTTACCAAAAACGTTTTTTTTAAAGAGACAGGGAGAATGAAGAATGAATGAAGACCGAAAGACAAGAGTCTCTTCATAGTAGCTCCAAGACATTAACATTAATGTACATAATTTGTCCGCAGCATACCACCCTGCATCCCACTACTAGCTTGCCTCTGAAGCTAAGCAGTGTTGGTCCTGGTTGGGAGACCAGATGTTGCTTGGAATTGGTGTTGGAGGGCCAGTAGGAGGCACTCTTGCCCCAGATTGCCCTGTGTAGGGTACTGTCATTTGGCTGGGATGTTAAAGGGTGTCCTGACTTGCTGTGGTCAATAAAGACCCCATGGCACTTATTGTCAGAGTAGGGGTGTTAACCCTGATTTCCTGGCTGAATTCCCAATCTGGCCCTCATACCATCATGGCCACCTAATCATTACCAGCTTCCAACTGACTCATTCGTCCCCCTTTAACTATTCCCCAGGTTGTTGCTGTAAATGAGAATGTGACCTCAGCCCAAAAAAGTATTAGTCTCAATAAAATACTATGTAATGGATTGGAACACACAATTACAACAAATCAAGCATATACACAATGTGAGCTAGAGGCAAAGTTCTGTTTGTCAACTGACCTTAACACATAACCCAGAAAATGTACTCTTGGTGTAAAAATGCATGTCACATGAGGTTTCACATTTTCTGAGAGGGAATAGAAAGGTGAGAATTGTAAAGCTTTTCACCACAGCTGCAGAGGCACTAGAGGTGTTAAACACACTGGCTCTGTTGACTAGTGGTGTGATGAGAGCAGAGCCGCAAAGAACTGGACTGGCTGATACCAAACTCGAAGTCCTCCTGATTTCAGAGTCCAGAAAGGCTGTTTTGATTTTGTCGGCACGATGCATTGATAATGAATGTGGCTGTGTTTTTACTGGTTGGTTCTCCTCCAGTCTTTGTCACTCAAACACCCCCATGGCCAACCACACACAGCTCCTGAGTGCCGCCCCCTTCCACTACAACTGTTGGAGTTTCAATTCTTAACAAGGATTAGTGACATTTGTTCAAACTGTTGTGTGGATTAGTGGCAGATTATATTTTTTCCAAAATCAAGGTCCTTATGGGAAACTTGTTTCTCACGAGGAGATGCATGTGTAAAACATTTCATGACAGTAGCTCAAACAGGACAGGAGATAGGAATTTTCAAAGTTTGGAATTTCAGTTGATTACTAGAGAGCCCCTCTTGGGCCAATCAGAGTATTTTTTCTAAATAATTGTATCTCTCCGGCAAAATGCATAATTCACCCGTTTCATCAAAATCTGTCCAGTGGTGTCCGAGACGTACGAACCTACGGAAACGGATCCTCACAGCCATGAAAACATGCAAGGCACGCACGCAACAAACACAAAAACATTCTAACACCCACATCTCAGACAAAAAAAGTATGACATTAAATATAATGCATATGATAATTGAAAATACTGTGCATCCCATTCATAGACATAGTAGTTCTAGCGGTTGAGATTATATTTCTATTTATTAAGTTCCTAATTTATTCTATTCAGTTACTTAACAGACTAAATTAACATCACTGTAATACTGAGAAATTAGAAAGAATCAATAAAAATATTATATATTAAGACATATATGCACTGAGTGGACAAAACATTAAGAACAATATTAATATCCTAATATTAAGTTGCAACCCTTCTTGCCCTCAGAACAGCCTCAATTCGTTAGGGCATGGACTCCTTTTGGTGGTGGACCATTCTTGTTACACCCGGGAAACTGTTGAAAAACCCAGCAGCGTTGCAGTTCTTGACACAAACCGGTGTGCCTGGCACCTACTACCAAACCCTGTTCAAAGGCACTTAAACCTTTTGTCTTGCCCATTCCCCCTCTGAACAGCACACAAACACAATCCATGTCTCAATTGTCTCAAGGCTTAAAAAATATTTCTTTAACCCGTCTCCTCCCATTCATCTACACTGATTGAAATGGATTTAACAGGTGACATCTATAAGGGATCATTTGCTTTCACCCGGATTCACCTGGTTAGTCTTTGTCATGGAAAGAGCAGGTGTTCCTAGTGTTTTGTAACTTCCCAGTAACTGATATTAGGGAGATGAACCACATCAACAAGGGAAGTTAGTTCCTTTGATCTGACTAAACAATATATTCAACTAGGATTTAAAGTGACTCAAAGTCAAATTAACTCCTATTAATCCTAAAAAAAATCATTATTATTATCCGCTCTAAAACTTGATAATAAGTGAGGTTGCAGAGTGAGGAGTGAAGTCGGTGTATAAGAAAGGGGTCCTTTTCTTGCTGTTGCTAGTTTCAGTTTGCCAAATCTGCTCCTGCCACGCCCTCTAGTGCTCACCCGGTGTCTCCTTGACCTTCCGCCACCCCCAGTGCTCTCTCCCGCGCTCTCTCTCTGTGTGTGTGTGTGTGTGTGTGTGTGTGTGTGTGTGTGTGTGTGTGTGTGTGATTGTGTGGGCGGAGACAGGTGTGCTGGACTCAGAGCAGATCCCAACCAGCTGCAACCTGTTCAATAATCAAGACCTCTACAAATACTCAGTCCTGCCACTTCCACATGGGGGGGTTAATATAAATTTGCACACATTTCTAAAAACCTGTTTTTGCTTTGTTGTTATGGGGTATTGTATGTAGCCTGATGAGAAGAAAAAAAACATTTAATCAATTAAAATAGAATAAGGCTGTAATGTAAAAAAAAATTGAAAAAGTCTAGGGGACTGAATACTTTCTGAAAGCACTGTATAGCTCAGAAAGGCAAATGATGTTGGTGAGGTTGGGGGAAAGAATATATTGTGACTACTTCGGATGCAAGTCTAGCAGATACAGTATAGTTGTGTCCCAAATCATACCCCATTCACTATTTAGTACACTACTTTTGACCAGGGCCCATTGAGGTTCTCGTCAAAGGTATAGGGTTTCATTTGGAACGCAGACACGATCATACAGAATGCAGATGCCCTTTCCAGCATCCAATAAATCTGTGTTCTCTCCATCTTGTACAGACGTTCCTCTGCCTGAGGACTATCACATGCCATGGTCCTAGACGCTCCTACCCATGCTCACAAATATCACAGGGAACCCGATCCAGTGAGACGGACCGACCGTCGAGGTGCTGTGGTTATTTTGGATTTTGATATTAACCATGTTGAGAATGTGTTCCCATTCCATGGTGTAAGGGTTAGGGTTAGGGACTCTTGAGTTGTTTTTACACCCCATGGCCCCCAGACACAGACAATACACTTTCTAATGCAGTCTCCTCACTTTCTAATGTAGTCTCCTCACTTTCTAATGCAGTCTCCTCACTTTCTAATGTAGTCTCCTCACTTTCTAATGTAGTCTCCTCACTTTCTAATGTAGTCTCCTCACTTTCCAATATAGTCTCCTCACTTTCTAATGCAGCCTCCTCACTTTCTAATGCAGTCTCCTCACTTTCTAATGTAGTCTCATCACTTTCTAATGTAGTCTCCTCACTTTCTAATGCAGTCTCCTCACTTTCTAATGTAGTCTCATCACTTTCTAATGTAGTCTCCTCACTTTCTAATGCAGTCTCTTTCACTTTCTAATGCAGTCTCCTCACTTTCTAATGCAGTCTCCTCACTTTCTAATGCAGTCTCCTCACTTTCTAATGCAGTCTCCTTACTTTCTAATGCAGTCTCCTCACTTTCTAATGTAGTCTCCTCACTTTCTAATGTAGTCTCCTCACTTTCTAATGTAGTCTCCTCACTTTCCAATGTAGTCTCTTTCACTTTCTAATGCAGTCTCCTCACTTTCCAATGTATTCTCTTTCACTTTCTAATGCAGTCTCCTCACTTTGTAATGCAGTCTCCTCACTTTCTAATGTAGTCTCCTTACTTTCTAATGCAGTCTCCTCACTTTCTAATGCAGTCTCCTCACTTTCTAATGCAGTCTCTTTCACTTTCTAATGCAGTCTCCTCACTTTCTAATGCAGTCTCTTTCACTTTCTAATGCAGTCTCCTCACTTTCTAATGTAGTCTCTTTCACTTTCTAATGCAGTCTCCTCACTTTCCAATGTAGTCTCTTTCACTTTCTAATGCAGTCTCCTCACTTTGTAATGCAGTCTCCTCACTTTCTAATGCAGTCTCCTCACTTTCTAATGTAGTCTCCTCACTTTCCAATGTAGTCTCTCACTTTCTAATGCAGTCTCCTCACTTTCTTGTGCAAATCGGTTACAATCTTAGAGACTGAAGTTATCTTGTCCCTTCCACACTGATATCATGCATAATGGAAAATAACTTTCATTGCATCCTCCAAAGCTAGAGCTGAATTTATTGCTACTGTACACCAAGGGGATTAATGTTTTGTTTTTTGGCCTAGAACTACACAGTTGATTCAAATGATTAAAGCTTGATGATTAGTTAATTATTTGAATCAGCTGTGTAGCGCTACAGCAAAAAACAAAACGTGCTCCCGTTGGTGTCCCGAGGAACGAGTTTGGGAAACGCTGGGTTATAATGTCACCTGGATTCCTTGCAGTAAACTAAGAGGAGGGTGTTAATCATTTAATTATGTAGAAGCAGTAATTGTGTAGTAGCAAGTTGACTTTGAAAAGGTAAAAGGGGAGAATTGACTTTCAGGATCCAGTCAAGGTAAAAGTTATAATACAACGTTTTCGGGTTCAAGTGGTCGTGTGAAAATGCTAAAGGCCTGATGGTAAAAAGGCAAGTAGCTAAAAAAGCCAAGGACAATAGCATGTTGTTAGAGCATGTTGTTAGGCATGGCTCAAAGGCACAAATTATTCTACTGAATCTCAAAATGATATAGTCATTCTGAATTACCTACACATGCATCATCACAGACATTGGTCCATATGAACCTGAGACAACTTTCAACTGAACAATGAGAACAGTGACTACTTTGGGTACAGAGTGAAATTTAACAGTCTAGCAAGTTCAAGATTGAATTGTCAGTTCCCGAGGCCTATAATTCTGTGTCCTGACATCTGATACATAGATCAATGGTAAAAAACATGTAGACCTTTATTTCAGAACGTTTTAAGCTATGTGTAAGTAATTAAGCAGGCTAATCATATTATGATTATTCTATTCGAGAATATATGTGGTGGTCGTCGATCTTGTTCGTCGTCAGGCTGACCCCCTATATGTCTAAACCCCTATTTGCATTGGGGAAACTATGCTATTGTATGACTGTGTGCTGCCATCATTAAAGTTATGTGATAGTGGTAGAGAGTCTAAAGTAACTTTACAGAACTTCAACCACATGATGATTTTCTAGTCAATGCACTGTATGTGTGAATGTATGGGTGAATGTATGGGTAAATGTATGGAGGGATACAACAAAGCAAGTTGAAATGTATATAATAACATGTTTACTATACATTCAAATATATACATATAATTGTAATAATTGGGATGTTGCTGTGAGGTGTGACCATTGTACAAAATAAAATGCATTTCAAAAACGTTTCTCTGGTCTCTGCATCATGTCTAGAATCAAGACAGACAAACCCATGCACCAGGGAGGAGTCAAGACTTTCATTTTTAGAATTCCCATTCCAGCATGATCACTTCCGTTATTTTTCAGAATGCTCATTCATTGGTCCGGTGCTTAACCGCTTGTCACTGCACTTGTTAATTTGCGTGCCCATCCTAAAGTCATGGATTAAGCCGTTGTCTGTTTGTTCACCAAAATCGGATCAAACACAGCGCAGTTACGACAGTCAGTGGACTTTATTGAGGCATAGCAGGTACATCGTCATCATAGGTGAGAAATCTCTATAATTTATAATTGCATATTGTCATGTTTCTGTTTTTGTAATAACCAATATGATCAATACATGTATTTTTTATTGCGTCGGTGGTTGGGTTATAGCCTATGTGTAATTATATTTTAATAGCCTTCAGCAATAGTAGCCTACCTTAATATCAATATAATGATATTTGTATTATAAGTAGGCCTATAATATTCATGGTTTATCAATTAAATATTTTTAAGGCGCATGTAGCCGATCGTATGAATTTAATTCCAGTATTCTGCCTGCCTTTCGCGTAATATTTTAGAAATTGGGAGTTGACTCTTTACACTGACTCAGATCTTTTCGACTCGTTCAGTCAAATGAACGAATCTTTCGACTCATTTCGTTCATTTGAGTCAGTAGACCTCATGCCCAGAGCACACAGGACCCCCTATCGGCGAACGATGAACTAAACACTCGAAATAATCATGATTCTACAAGCCATCTCGTTCACCATAGGGGGTTTATCGGAGCTGTCATATGTGACAGAACATGTGAAAACTGTGCTTCAAACAATGTACATTTGTGTTTGCTAGCCATATAAATACGATTATTTATTGATACCTTTGAAACGAGGTCAAAGTTGCTCTGTACCATCACTCATTCATATATCCTTATGTACATATTCTTTATCCCCTCACACTGTGTACAAGACAGTAGTTTTGGAATTGTTAGTTAGATTACTTGTTGGTTATTACTGCATTGTCGGAACTAGAAGCACAAGCATTTCGCTACACTCGCATTAACATCTGCTAACCATGTGTATGTGACAAATACAATTTGATTTGATTTGATTTGAAGTTGCGGCGCAACCGGACTAGATTAAGAACGACTCTTGGCAGAATATAACGGTTTGACAGCCGCGGGGGAGATTAGCCAATGTCCTTCTTCTTGAAAGTTTATGGCAGACTACACCTACGGGGTAATGTAACAAAAACATATTCCATGGGGGGGGGGGGGGCGATAAATCAAACAACCTTCCCACTCCTTCCGTCACAGTTCAAATCACATCCCTACACAGCCTCAGGTGCCTGGGAGGACGGAGCATGCATCGACAGAATTCCTTGTAATGCCTCTGCAGAAAAATCCACGAGTCCCCCCCAAAAAATGCTCAGCCGCATTCACAATGCCTATTTTATCCGTTGCGCTGTGCAGTTGATAAACAAAGTAATAAACGCTACAAAGTCCACCTTCTTAACATACAACATGTCAGGATCCGTATGTTGACGAGGGACATCATCTAGTGTCTTTACTCCTACTACCATTACTTCTTCACTTCTTTCTGCCACTCTTCTCACCGCGTCTGGACAGGACACATTCTGGTCAGCCATTATTCTTGCCGCATCTGTTTCCTTCACCCTGCCTAACAGGACACTTCAGAAATTCGGGTGCATGTTCACAAATCACAATTACAGCATTTAGGCTCAGCAGGCATATAATACTCCTCCCGTCTACATACACTTGACACATGATCAAGTAATTTACGTTTATATTCTGCAAGATTTTGCTCCAACAATTAGCTCAGTTGGTCAGGTGTGGTGCACACCTCTGGGCGGTATACTGTATTTTCCGATATACCAGTATTGATGCAAGGAGCGTTTTAAGTTATTACTTTACCTTCGATAACGGTATTTGCATGTTTGGTTTGTTAAATGTGATACGATATGTGTAACGTCGATTTCGTTTACTTCACTTCTTGAGTCATCTCTCTCGGCTCTCACTCTCCATGCCGCTTTCCACACAGACCCAGCTCCGCCCTGTCACGCAGGGAGCGCATGTGATGTTCCTCGACCACTACTAGACACTTGCGTTCAATCTACATGGTCAATGCAACACATGTATCAATGTTGATGAACAACGATGCTGTTTTCACTTTGATTCTTAATATAAATTCACTAGTGTTCTATAATGACACTATTAATTTGTGGTTCTTACACCTGCAAACAGGTAATTAACAAATTGGGCCTAAATCTTGTTAGCAGCTAATGGTAATCGCTAGTTAGTTGGCTGGTTTGGCTGGCTAACGTTAGCTAGCTAGCTAATAAATGTACTGAGTCGGAGCAAATGTAGTTAGCTATACAGCCTGATAATACCAGTGATGGTATAGACCTAAATCAGCATCTTGTTTGTGTAACAGTATCTTCCAAATCAAAAGAGTAATATGCGAAGCATGAATACGTTCACTACATGAAGTAGCTAAGAGAAAATATTCAATGTATCCAAAGATTATAGGGTCCCATAGGAAACACTTAACACTGGTTCCTACCTTGTCACAATAACTCACCCCTTGTATTTTCATTCGTTGTCATGTCAAACAACACTTATTCAAAGTGCCCACTATATATTCTAACTATATAATTACAATAATCATAATCCACGATTCCATCAGTTAACGCAAGTGTTTTGCTCTAAATCTTAAATTAAATTTCAATTGCAACATTTGGTTCAAAATAAGGCCTAGATTGTTTGTCCATATCGTCTATGTGGCAGAAATGGATGTAAATGCTGAAGATATTTTTTGGCTGAAGTTGAATTGTGTAAAACAATCAGAATGGAGAAAGACCCCTAGACCTTTTAGGCCGAAGTCCAGCGCGCTATTGACTGCCGCAAAAGCATGCTCGAGCGGCAGAGTCGGTATCCGCGCTTATAAACCCAGGGTTGTTACAATATAAACTTTTTTTTCTAAAAACATAAAATACTGCAATATGACATTTTGACCATATCGCCCATTCCTACCTGACTAACTGAGCTAATGTATTTGTTCAGTGATTGCCTAAATTCAACACACCTGCATGGTATTACAGGTCAGCTCAAAAACATGAAGTGGCTATCGTTCGAGAACTGCAGCAGCCACACAAACGATTCGCACTTGAGTTCGAGTGTTGAGCAGAAGGCTGTGTGTGTTTTGGTTCTACAAAGCTGTGTCCAATAACATTCAATAATCAAATGATTCCATTAATACATTGTTTCACAATGCAATAACTTGTCAGTTATTTTCCTTCTCTATGATGCCTGTAACATGATTTTTTCTGCTGTGCACATGATGGACTGTTGGTTGTCGTCCCATCGAGCCGCTGAACCGGAGAAGCGCGTATTAATCCTGCTTTGAATTAATTGCGGCCAGGCCGGGCAGCAGGTCAAACGAACGACTAAAATGAACGAGTCGCTCGGAGAAAAGAAGTATGACTCTCGAATCAGTGAAAAGAGTCGTTCAAAAAGAACGAATCGTTTGCGAACTTCACATCAATGTTGTATTTGTGCAAGTCACTGTCCAGCTGGCAATGCTGCTGCTGACGTTGTCAATTTCAGTTTAGGTTAAAGCTATGCTGTCTTGACTTTCACAATCGTGACAATAGCATGTTTCTCATGTTCTGCAAATACTTTTTACCTCCTATTACTGCTTCCCTATTCTATTTCTGACCTTTTAAACAGCAGCCTGCAGCTCCACGATTCAGGAATTTAATCTCATAGAATCTGGGGAATGGGGTTAAAAGAATTGCATTTGTTACTGATCTGTTGGTAAGATTTGTGGTAGATGAAGGAGAGTTTAGGCCACAAAGTACTGGGATAATTGTTATAGGAGTGCATGTTGTGCAAACAGCATTGGTCTGTTGCAACTTGCAATAAGAAAACAAAGTCAATTGATTAATATTCTTGCATAAAAGCCTACAAATATACATTGAAACATTGCTTCACCTTCACCATCTGGCGTGGACACTGTAACATGGTTGTGTGACGAGTGTGACTTCCTGTCTTTCCACAACATGACTCTCTGATGTTGTGACCTTTTGTAATATAGGCTTCTGGTAACCAGACTCGGGTCTATTTGGGGGTCAGAACTCCTCCCATGACAGTGTGCTCTTCCGAAAACAAACATAAAAACAAACGTTTTTTAATTAGTGTGTATAACCTCAGTGATTCTCACATCACATTGTATTATTGTATGACATTATTCATAAAGCAATTTTTTTGGTTGTATCAGGACCCTATCCACAAAGCGTCTCAGAGTGCTGATCTAGGATCAGGTCCCCATCTGTCCATATAATTTGATTCTTTATGATCTAAAAGGCAATACTGATCATAGATCAGCACTCCTACTCTGAAGACGCCTTGTGGATACGGGCCCAGGCCTCTGGAACTCTGCCCCTTTATTAAGTTATGTTGGGTTTTATGCTGTCCTCTGCAGATTAGGAAGCCAGTCAAGATCTCCACATTCACCTTCACTCGCATAGATCCTGGTCCTCCATAGCACACTGCAGAATGGGATCCAGACAGGGTGATATACCAGGTAATACATGATGAACATCCTCCTTCATTGATCACGTGTGATACACATCATCAAAGATGAAAGCAAATAGAATTGATGACTAGTACCGTCACTTTGATTCCCAACACAATAAGATAGTCAATGTGATGGTGTGCTTCTTCATTTGACACACAAATGGTCCACTAGCGATCAAATAAATGAGGTAAGGTCATTAAATGTTGCTCTAATGTTTATCTTGCCGTTGTCTCCAATTCCAGCACTGGAGTCTGGTGTATCGGGGGGATTCTTTGGGGGGTTCTCTTCCCCCATTGGTATGTCCAGACGAGCCTTTAGCTATGACGAGGCCCTGGACGCTCCCATGCACTCCCCTCCCCCTGACATGTGTGTCAACAACCCATGGAAGGACCCTCTCATCCCACAGAGGAAGTTCAAGAGGATTGTTGAGGTACAGAACCTAAATACTGTATCTCCTAGTTATCTATCCTGTTACTACAAACAGTATAGAAGTTTATAAGTTGTGTAATAGTACTTGTTGTATAACGGCAACTGTAACGCTCAATGTCCAACCTGGCCGAGGTTATCACTGTAGAGTTTAATGAACCGTTGCTGGGAGAGTGACCACCCATAAAGCACCTAGTATTGTGTTCATATTAAACCCATTGGCCTGTTGTTATGTCAAGGAGGATGAGAGTGACACTGGCAGTCAGTTTAACGTGGCAACAGCAGCAGCACCGGTCAAGCCCCCTGTCCCCGTGGTCAAGGCTAAAGCCTCCTCTCTCATGAACACACTCATGATCAGTAAGTAGGAAAACAAACAAACTCACATTGTCAAATTTACAATGTATCTACACATCCAACATGCTAACACGGTGAGACACTTGACAACTTTACAATGTATCTATCTACACATCCAACATCGTTACACAGTGAGACACTTGACAACTTTACAATGTGTCTACACATCCAACATCGTTACACAGTGAGACACTTGACAACTTTACAATGTATCTATCTACACATCCAACATCGTTACACAGTGAGACTCTTGACAACTTTACAATGTATCTACACATCCAACATCGTTACACAGTGAGACACTTGACAACTTTACAATGTGTCTATCTACACATCCAACATCGTTACACGGTGAGACACTTGACAACTTTACAATGTATCTATCTACACATCCAACATCGTTACACAGTGAGACACTTGACAACTTTACAATGTATCTATCTACACATCCAACATTGTTACACAGTGAGACACTTGACAACTTTACAATGTGTCTACACATCCAACATCGTTACACAGTGAGACACTTGACAACTTTACAATGTGACTACACATCCAACATCGTTACACAGTGAGACACTTGACAACTTTACAATGTGTCTACACATCCAACATCGTTACACAGTGAGACACTTGACAACTTTACAATGTGTCTACACATCCAACATCGTTACACAGTGAGACACTTGACAACTTTACAATGTATCTATCTACACATCCAACATCGTTACACAGTGAGACACTTGACAACTTTACAATGTATCTATCTACACATCCAACATCGTTACACAGTGAGACACTTGACAACTTTACAATGTGTCTATCTACACATCCAACATCGTTACACAGTGAGACTCTTGACAACTTTACAATGTGTCTATCTACACATCCAACATCGTTACACAGTGAGACACTTGACAACTTTACAATGTGTCTATCTACACATCCAACATCGTTACACAGTGAGACTCTTGACAACTTTACAATGTATCTATCTCCACATCCAACATCGTTACACAGTGAGACACTTGACAACTTTACAATGTATCTATCTACACATCCAACATCGTTACACAGTGAGACACTTGACAACTTTACAATGTGTCTATCTACACATCCAACATCGTTACACAGTGAGACTCTTGACAACTTTACAATGTATCTATCTACACATCCAACATCGTTACACAGTGAGACACTTGACAACTTTACAATGTATCTATCTACACATCCAACATCGTTACACAGTGAGACTCTTGACAACTTTACAATGTATCTATCTACACATCCAACATCGTTACACAGTGAGACACTTGACAACTTTACAATGTATCTACACATCCAACATCGTTACACAGTGAGACACTTGACAACTTTACAATGTGTCTATCTACACATCCAACATCGTTACACAGTGAGACTCTTGACAACTTTACAATGTATCTATCTACACATCCAACATCGTTACACAGTGAGACACTTGACAACTTTACAATGTATCTATCTACACATCCAACATCGTTACACAGTGAGACACTTGACAACTTTACAATGTGTCTACACATCCAACATCGTTACACAGTGAGACACTTGACAACTTTACAATGTATCTATCTACACATCCAACATCGTTACACAGTGAGACACTTGACAACTTTACAATGTGTCTACACATCCAACATCGTTTACACAGTGAGACACTTGACAACTTTACAATGTATCTATCTACACATCCAACATCGTTACACAGTGAGACACTTGACAACTTTACAATGTATCTATCTACACATCCAACATTGTTACACAGTGAGACACTTGACAACTTTACAATGTGTCTATCTACACATCCAACATCGTTACACAGTGAGACACTTGACAACTTTACAATGTATCTATCTACACATCCAACATCGTTACACAGTGAGACACTTGACAACTTTACAATGTGTCTATCTACACATCCAACATCGTTACACAGTGAGACTCTTGACAACTTTACAATGTGTCTATCTACACATCCAACATCGTTACACAGTGAGACTCTTGACAACTTTACAATGTATCTATCTACACATCCAACATCGTTACACAGTGAGACACTTGACAACTTTACAATGTATCTATCTACACATCCAACATCGTTACACAGTGAGACACTTGACAACTTTACAATGTGTCTATCTACACATCCAACACCGTTACACAGTGAGACTCTTGACAACTTTACAATGTATCTATCTACACATCCAACATCGTTACACAGTGAGACACTTGACAACTTTACAATGTATCTATCTACACATCCAACATCGTTACACAGTGAGACTCTTGACAACTTTACAATGTATCTATCTACACATCCAACATCGTTACACAGTGAGACACTTGACAACTTTACAATGTGTCTATCTACACATCCAACATCGTTACACAGTGAGACACTTGACAACTTTACAATGTATCTACAGTGCCTTGCGAAAGTATTCGGCCCCCTTGAACTTTGCGACCTTTTGCCACATTTCAGGCTTCAAACATAAAGATATAAAACTGTATTTTTTTGTGAAGAATCAACAACAAGTGGTTCAGAATCATGAAGTGGAACGACATTTATTGGATATTTCAAACTTTTTTAACAAATCAAAAACTGAAAAATTGGGCGTGCAAAATTATTCAGCCCCCTTAAGTTAATACTTTGTAGCGCCACCTTTTGCTGCAATTACAGCTGTAAGTCGCTTGGGGTATGTCTCTATCAGTTTTGCACATCGAGAGACTGACATTTTTTCCCATTCCTCCTTGCAAAACAGCTCGAGCTCAGTGAGGTTGGATGGAGAGCATTTGTGAACAGCAGTTTTCAGTTCTTTCCACAGATTCTCGATTGGATTCAGGTCTGGACTTTGACTTGGCCATTCTAACACCTGGATATGTTTATTTTTGAACCATTCCATTGTAGATTTTGCTTTATGTTTTGGATCATTGTCTTGTTGGAAGACAAATCTCTGTCCCAGTCTCAGGTCTTTTGCAGACTCCATCAGGTTTTCTTCCAGAATGGTCCTGTATTTGGCTCCATCCATCTTCCCATCAATTTGAACCATCTTCCCTGTCCCTGCTGAAGACAAGCAGGCCCAAACCATGATGCTGCCACCACAATGTTTGACAGTGGGGATGGTGTGTTCAGGGTGATGAGCTGTGTTGCTTTTACGCCAAACATAACGTTTTGCATTGTTGCCAAAAAGTTAAATTTTGGTTTCATCTGACCAGAGCACCTTCTTCCACATGTTTGGTGTGTCTCCCAGGTGGCTTGTGGCAAACTTTAAAATACACTTTTTATGGATATCTTTAAGAAATGGCTTTCTTCTTGCCACTCTTCCATAAAGGCCAGATTTGTGCAATATATGACTGATTGTTGTCCTATGGACAGAGTCTCACACCTCAGCTGTAGATCTCTGCAGTTCATCCAGAGTGATCATGGGCCTCTTGGCTGCATCTCTGATCAGTCTTCTCCTTGTATGAGCTGAAAGTTTAGAGGGACGGCCAGGTCTTGGTAGATTTGCAGTGGTCTGATACTCCTTCCATTTCAATATTATCGCTTGCACAGTGCTCCTTGGGATGTTTAAAGCTTGGGAAATCTTTTTGTATCCAAATCCGGCTTTAAACTTCTTCACAACAGTATCTCGGACCTGCCTGGTGTGTTCCTTGTTCTTCATGATGCTCTCTGCGCTTTTAATGGACCTCTGAGACCATCACAGTGCAGGTGCATTTATACGGAGACTTGATTACACACAGGTGGATTGTATTTATCATCATTAGTCATTTAGGACAACATTGGATCATTCAGAGATCCTCACTGAACTTCTGGAGAGAGTTTGCTGCACTGAAAGTAAAGGGGCTGAATAATTTTGCATGCCCAATTTTTCAGTTTTTGATTTGTTAAAAAAGTTTGAAATATCCAATAAATGTCGTTCCACTTCATGATTGTGTCCCACTTGTTGTTGATTCTTCACAAAAAAATACAGTTTTATATCTTTATGTTTGAAGCCTGAAATGTGGCAAAAGGTTGCAAAGTTCAAGGGGGCCGAATACTTTCACAAGGCACTGTACCTGTCAACTTTACAAAGTAACTAGACATCCAACATGCTAACACAGTAAAACATCCCAAATCCTGATGCACTCTGATCATACTATATGGAATGTGGTAGAAATGTCAGAATAGATGGTATACAGTTGAAGTCGGAAGTTTACATACACCTTAGCCAAAAACATTTAAACTCCATTTCTCACAATTACTGACATTTAATCCTAGTAAAAAATTCCCTGTCTTAGGTCTTAGTTAGGATCACCACTTTATTTTCAGATTGTGAAATGTCAGAATAATAGTAGAGAGAATGATTTATTTCAGCTTGAATTTCTTTTATCACATTCCCATTGGGTCAGAAGTTTACATACACTCAATTAGTATTTGGTAGCTTTTCCTTTAAATTGTTTAACTTGGATAAAACGTTTCGGGTAGCCTTCCACAAGCTTCCCACAATAAGTTGGGTGAATTTTGGCCCATTCCTCCTGACAGAGCTGGTGTAACTGAGTCAAGTTTGTAGGCCTCCTTGCTCGCACACGCTTTTTCAGTTCTGCCCACACATTTTCTATGGGATTGAAGTCAGGGCTTTGTGATGGCCACTCCAAACCCTTGACTTTGTTGTCATTAAGCCATTTTGCCACAACTTTGGAAGTATGCTTGGGGTCATTGTCCATTTGGAAGACCCATTTGTGACCAAGCGTTAACTTCCTGACTGATGTCTTGAGCTGTTGCTTCAATATATCCACATAATTTTCCACCCTCATGATGCCATCTATTTTGTGAAGTGCACCAATCTCTCCTGCAGCAAATCACCCCCACAACATGATGCTGCCACCCCGTGCTTCACGGTTGGGATGGTGTTCTTTGGCTTGCAAGCCTCTCCCTTTTTCCTCCAAAAATAACGGTGGTCATTATGGCCAAACAGTTCTATTTTTGTTTCCTCAGACCAGAGGACATTTTTCCAAAAAGTACGATCTTTGTCCCCATCTGCATTTGCAAACCATAGTCTGTCTTTTTAATGGCGGTTTTGGAGCAGTGGCTTCTTCCTTGCTGAGCGTCCTTTCAGGTTATGTCAATATAGGACTCGTTTTACTGTGGATATAGATACTTTTGTACCTGCTTCCTCCAGCATCTTCACAAGCTCCTTTGCTGTTGTTCTGGGATTGATTGATTTGCACAGTACGTTCATCTCTAGGAGAGAACGTGTCTCCTTCCTGAGCGGTATGACGGCTGCTTGTTCCCATGGTGTTTATACTTGCGTACTATTGTTTGTACAGATGAGTGTGGTACCTTCAGGCACTTGAAAATTGCTCCCAAGGATGAACCAGACTTGTGGAGGTCTACAAATAATTTTGGCTGATGATTTTCCCATGATGTCAAGCAAAGAGACACTGAGTTTGAAGGTAGTCCTTGAAATATATCCACAGCTACACCTCCAATTGATTCAAATTATGATGATGTCAATTAGCCTATCAGAAGCTTCTAAAGCCATTACATCATTTTCTGGAGTTTTCCATACTGTTTAAAGGCACAGTCAACTTATTGTATGTAAACTTCTGAACCACTGGAATTGTGATATAGTGAATTATAATTCAAATAATCTGTCTGTAAACAATTGTTGGAAAAATTACTGATGTCATATGCACAAGGTAGATGTCCTAACCGACTTGCCAAAACTATAGTTTGTTTACAAGAAATGTGTGGAGAAGTGGAAAAATGAGTTTTAATGACTCCAACCTAAGTGTATGTAAACTTCCAACTTCAAATGTATATATTGCACTGTATATTGCACAGTGATGGGCAACTTGCGAATAGTTTAATATAATAGAATACCCAAGGTCTCTCAATTAGAAAACACACAGTCACTCAATTAGCCATTGTCAGCTAAATTTTTTGAGATTGGTAAGTTAGTATATTGGCCAGCTATTTAAACTTGTAGTAAGCATGGTCCAATGACTGACCGTAGCCGGGCCCATTGATCATCAATTTTCATATTAAACACTGCAAACATTTGTTTGTAAAATGGGTATAATTTTTTTTCTGTAAAACTGAACATTATTCTCTCCACCACATGGCAAAATTCTTAGAATTGTATGAAATTAGTTATAAAATTACAAAATCTTCTCTCCACCCCATGGCAAAATGTGTAGAATAGCAGTAAATTAACTTTAAAACTTAAAATTTTTATCTTCACTGTCACGACGGGGGCCGCTAAAATGTTTTGCTCACGGGGGGGGAGTTCAGTTTTTGTTGTTGTCCCCACCCCCATCAAAGTTGCCCATCCCTGCTCTAGATGATAGGAATGACATAGATAGATATATGGGATAGGATGGATGACGTAATATCATTGCATTCAACATTGCTGCGCTAGACTAGTACACCACACTAGACTTGTATGTCCTACTGCTGACTGTGCTGACTTTGGTCCTTCAGAGCAGACCCAGGAGAGCCTCCAGAGGTTTGAGCTCCAGGCAGGGCTAACAGAAGCTGGCTACACCCCCCACAAGGGCCTCTCTGCAGAGGACACACGATTCCACCGCCTGGCTGAGGGGCAGATGCCTGTGAGTATGACAGGGACTGGAGGATTGACTGTTGGCACTGATACAAGATCAGCTTACCCTTGGAAAAAGCATATCCCTGTCCACTGGAGGGGTGGGGGTGGGGGGGGGGGTGTAATGCTAAACCCCTCATCAATGCATAAGTTAATATTAGTTCAGACTCATGCTATCTGACATACCATTTTGTATTCACTGATGACATTTGCATTTAAAGTTTAGCTAAAGGTGGTCTACGATATGCAAGTCAGGTACTAAGGCAAGAACATTATCAGAAGTTCTGTAAATGTATTTGAGAATTTGATCATAGCTGTTCTGCTATTGTTACTGTATGTTTCAATGCAGAACCAAGAAATGCTTGTGCGCGATTGAGAAAAACTGTAATGTTTGTAAATAGTTGGTGTAATTCCAGTCCTTTGATCAGTGCAGACTCATGCTATCTGAGTCATGCTACCTGACATACCATAGGTGGATGGGAGCAGGACATAGTGTTATATAAGAGCAATCAATCTTGAAGAACTAGAAACATGCTGTCTTCCTCTAGAGTGTGCTTGGATCTTTTTTGCTTTTTTTTAAGACCAGTATAATATAAATCTTGAATGTAACCCTCATGTGTGTGTCTGCTTGCCTGTGCAGTTGTTGTCTCTGTGGTGCATGATTAGGCTTGGGCCAGGGGTCAATGAGACTGTCCAAAGGTGTTGCATACCAGTGTCAACAGTTTGGATTCCATAGACCCATTTCCAGGCTGCATCATCAAAGGGGCTTGTTTATGTTGAAGTGAATACGACAACATGCAATTTCAGATAAAGATGGTTATCGTGAACTACAACACTGCAGATGTCATCATGGAATTGATTACCTAGCAAACTAGCAAGCCAGCGAGGCAAGGTAAAATATCCCAAACAGCGCCAGATAAAGCCAGAACAATAATATACTTGTTGTACATAGCTATAGCCACCAGTCTGGTTTATTTTCATATTCATCGCTTACACACTATTCACTTTGATGCGAGGATGGGTGTGCAAAGCTCGAATGTGTCGTTTGCTTGTAAAGAAAAGATGTCTCTATAGAGCCAACCGATCGCATGCTATTCTTGAATATGCACATATAATATGTTACATATAAGCTTAGCTATGCATATATACAGTACATACTGAACTTGTACATGTGTACATAAATAGAATACACTGCTTTAGAACATGACCTACCGCTTGCATGTAAATATCTGACTGGATAGAATCTCCAACAGTGGCCAAGGGTATATTGTCATGACTGCAAAGTGTCCCAATATATTTTCCAACTGTCCATTATATGGTTTTAATGCCCATTCTAGAATGCCCTTCAAGCCAATCAGAAACAATTATTCAATAATTAAGAAATAAGGCCTGAGGGGATATGGTATGAGGCCAATATACTGTACTATGACTAAGGGCTGTTCTAATGCACAACGCCGTAGTATATTGGTCATATACCACACATGCCTGAGGTGCCATATTGTTATTATAAACCGGTTACCAATGTAATTAGAACAGTAAACAAGTAGTTTTGCGTCATACCCGTGGTATATTTAAGCAATAAGGCACGAGGCGGTGTGGTATATGGCCAATATACCACGGCTAAGGGCTGTTATGCATGATGCAACACGGTGTGCCTGGATACCGCCCTTAGCCATGTATATTGGCCATATACCACAAACCCCCGAGGTGCCTTATTGCTATTATAAACTGGTTACCAACGTAATTAGAACAGTACAAATAAATGTTTTGTCCTTCCCTGTCAGCCAATCAGCATCCAGGAACCAAACTACCCAGTTTATCAATCTGAATACAAAAACATTAAAATACATTTTTCTAAAGTAGCAAGTAGAATTATAACCAACCCTGTTACATATATGAATTCCATCAATATCCACTCATGTTACACAGTCATTTTAGTACTATAATCATAATCTATATTCAGTTATTTTATAGGTAAATGGTATCCACATATATATATGGTGGACTCATTTTCATCAACACATATAATGGCTCGACAATAGCTTATATACATTGTCAACCACAATAAAGCAGGGCTATTTCCTTGTGTGATGTATTTGTTTTTAGATCATCTGATTTGTTGTCAGGTTCTCGATTCGATTTCGATGGTCGATTTCGATGTTCTTTTGACACTTGTAGTAAACCATAGCTAATGCCGTATGTTCCACTGAGGTATAATAAGAATGAGTCTGTTCTAGAATGTATTTCTCTGTGCTTTGCATGTTGCCAGGCAACACACTTAAAATGACACGATCGCCCATATTTTCCTGAAACAGCCAATCAGAAAGCCTGTAACAAATGGGATTTTTTTTCCGGTTTGTAGCTAACTTAGCTAGCTACACATCATTGTACCTCCGCCTCCGTGCTTTATTTGTCAATTAAACTTGAATACAAAATACGAATAATGGATAAAATGACAGAGTGGATCGTACTGGAAAGTCAAAGGAATCTTCTCATGAAAAGGTATTTCATTAGATTTGTTTCATCTTTCCTTGACAATATCCTGTATGTCGAGGCCTAACGTTCGCTAAATTAACCTAACAGTAATATAAACGGAGGCCTACCATACGTTAGCAACAAAAAAAGCTGAAACGAATATAATTTAACATACAGTATGTACACAATGACTAGTCATATAGCTGATTGGGTAATACTTATTAACTTCTGGGTAACGTTATACCGCTAACAGAAACGGGGCCACTTTGTGCTAGCGAACTAACGTTAGCTAACAACTACTGTAGCTTGCTAGCTGACGTTGTTTGGTGAGG
The DNA here is from genome assembly GCF_013265735.2 of Oncorhynchus mykiss. NCBI lineage: Eukaryota > Metazoa > Chordata > Actinopteri > Salmoniformes > Salmonidae > Oncorhynchus > Oncorhynchus mykiss. The sequence continues at coordinate 24,343,114 of NC_050571.1, read as the reverse complement.
TCCGGGTTAAACAAACAGTTGATCAGGCTAGATCCAGTTTTTGCCAGTCTGGCCCAAGCGTGTGTTGACGAACCTTCGACTCCGTAGCACGTCGATATAATATATACGACGTTGTTGTTGCTCGTTTCAACAGCGCATACAGCCACATTTTCTCCTAATAGTTGAGTGATTTATTGCCACTTGTAACAAGTAACGTTAAAATAAATAGTTACTTTTGCTGCACATGTATGTGTACCCTGAGTATACAAAACATTATGAACACCTTCTTCCTAATATTGAGTTCATAAGAACAGCCCGAATTCGTCAGGGCATGGACCCTACAAGGTGTATAAAGCATTTCACAGTGATGTCAGCCCATGTTGACTACAATGCTTCCCACAGTTTTGGGTGGTGGACCATTCTTGATACACACGGGAAACTGATTTTTTAAGTGGATTTAACAGGTGACATCAATAAGGGATCATTGGATTCACCTGGTTAGTCTGTTATGGAGTGTTCTTAATGTTTTGTATACTCAGCGTAGATAGTAAATTTTATGTTTTCAGTATATCACAAACTGTTTCTCCGCATTGGTTTTTGATTTGGACAAGTTAAAGCTGTGTTTTGACATTTGGCTATTTATCAAAATGTCTTGTCAACAGGAAGCAGTGATAGCATAATTTTCAATTTAAGTTTTAGGATTATAAATGGATCTTTCCAATGGTATTGTACTTAATCATGTAAAAACTGTGGAATGAGTCTGAAATTGTGCTGCAATTTATTTATTTTGATGAAATACCAGAAATCACAATCCAGAGTGCCCTTCCTACTAAAAGGGTGTGCTCTATCAATGTCACATGGTCAGAGATTTACCCCCCTCCTGGGTCTTTGACAGGTACATGGGTGTGACATAAACATGTGGTCCCTGACCAACCGTCTGGAGCCGTGGTCGACACCAGATTTGGATTCGACGGGCAGGGTTCCAAAAGGTTATGTTTCGGTCAGGTGCTGAAACCCTAGAGGAAACCCTTAGATAGAATGTTAGGAGCAGAGCAAACCAAGAGGGGACAGACAGTGCATCAGCCACATTGGAATGATGAGCAGTACAGTGAGCAGAACTTAAGAGCAAGGATTGCAACCTGGAGAACAGACGGAGATTCATTCATCCCAATATTCATTCATCATTCATCCCAATATTCATTCATCCCAATATTCCTCGACAGAATGGAGGATGAACATTGAGAATATTGTTCCAGAGATGGTAGTAACCAAAATCCAGAGACTCAAAATGGTAAGATTGGAGCTTTTTCACTAGCCTATAGCATAGGACTATGGACTATTAGCTGGGAAACTCTCTCTAGATTGCCTAATCTTCGGTGAATATTGCTACTAGAGGTCGACCGATTATGATTTTTCAATGCCAATACCGATTATTGGAGGACCAAAAAAGCAGATACCGATTAATCGGCCGATTTTTATTTTATTTTATTTGTAATAATGACAATTACAACAATACTGAATGATCACTTATTTTAACTTAATATAATACATCAATAAAATCAATTTAGCCTCAACTAAATAATGAAACATGTTCAATTTGGTTTAAATAATGCAAAAACAAAGTGTTGGAGAAGAAAGTAAAAGTGCAATATGTGCTATGTAAGAAAGCTAATGTTTCAGTTCCTTGCTCAGAACATGAGAACATATGAAAGCTAGTGGTTCCTTTTAACATGAGTCTTCAATATTCCCAGGTAAGAAGTTGTAGGTTGTAGTTATTATAGGAATTATAGGACTATTTCCCTCTATACCATTTGTATTTCATTAACCTTTGACTATTAGATGTTCTTATAGGCACTTTAGTATTGCCAGTGTAGCGGTATAGCTTTCCTCGCTCCTCCCTGGGCTCGAACCAGCAACACAACGACAACAGCCACCATCAAAGCAGTGTTACCCATGCAGAGCAAGGGGAACAACTACTAGAAGGCTCAGAGCGAGTGACGTTTGAAACGCTATTAGCGCGCGTTAACTAGCTAGCCATTTCACTTCGGTTACACCTGCCTCATCTCGGGAGTTGATAGGCTTGAAGTCATAAACAGTTAAATGCTTGACGCACAACAAAGAGCTGTTGGCAAAACGCACAAAAGTGCTGTTTGAATGAATGTTTACGCGCCTGCTTCTGCCTACCACCGCTCAGTCAGATCCTTAGATACTTGTCTGCTTGTATGCTCAGTCAGATTATATGCAATGCAGGACATGCTAGATAATATCATCAACAATGTGTAGTTAACTAGTGATTATGAGTGATTGTTTTTTATAAGATAAGTTTAATGCTAGCTAGCAACTTACCTTGGCTTACTGCATTCGCGTAACAGGCAGTCTCCTTGTGGAGTGCAACGAGAGAGAGGCAGGTCGTTATTGCGTTGGACTAGTTAACTGTAAGGTTGCAAGATTGGTTCCCCCGAGCTGTCATGGTGAAAATCTGTCTTTCTGCCCCTGATCGAGGCAGTTAACCCACCGTTCCTAGGCCGTCATTGAAAATAAGAATGTGTTCTTAACTGACTTGCCTAGTTAAATAAAGGTATAAAAAAAATGGTCAAATCGGCGCCCAAAAATACTGATTTCCGATTGTTATGAAAACTTGAAATCGGCCCTAATAAATCGGCCATTCCGATTAATCGGTCGACCTCTAATTGCTACCTACCTGGGGAACCATATTGGCAGGGTTATCCTGCTATGGATAATATGGGTAATAGGGATGTTTGGTGACAGGTCTTGAGGGTGGTTTGGTTTCTTTCTGGGTGGGAGCAGGACATGTGGTTTGCCTGTCTTGTTTGGCCTAGGAAGAACACTCCCTGGCTTGATGCGTTTAAGATATACACATAATAAAAATACTTGATATGCAGTGAGCTTCTAATTTTGGACTGATGGGAATGGGATCCCTGCATAGAGAGGGGTATTAGAAGGCCATTTGTCTTTGTGCCGGTCCAGTGGACTTTGTAGCCTGTTGGCCCACCAGAGAATCTTCAATCCATCTGTTCAGTGCCCCCTGAGTGGCTATCTCTCCCATTGACTGAGGTTAAGGGCGGTCAGCGGTTTCCAATAACCCTTAGTTTGACACAGAAACAAAAAGGGGGGGGGGGGGGGGGGGCAGGCCAAACCGGGCTTTGGTTTGTGTGTTTGTGGCCAGCCATCATTTGACTCGCCTCAATGTCACAATCTTGCTGTGTCTTCTTGTCATGTGTGTTGTCTGTAAATGTCTTGCAAATCACACACCTCTCTCTCTCCCTCATGGGCTGCAGACAGGGAGCTACTGAACAACATCTCTAAGCTGCATCTTTCTTCCTCTTTGTCTCTGCAGAAGCTGAGAATGCCAAGTGGGGACTTCAAGGAGGACAGGCTTTCGACATCAGCTCAATCCACCCCTTGTGGCACCCCTTCCGGGACCCCCTCCGTTACCCCCAGCGTCAGTCCCCACGCATCACCGATACTCAACCGCAGGTATGTAGTAGAATAGAACTATGTAGTAGAATATAACTTCTCCACTGATACTCAACCCCAGGTATGTAGTAGAATATAACTTCTCCACCGATACTCAACCCCAGGTATGTAGTAGAATATAACTTCTCCACTGATACTCAACCCAAGTATGTAGTAGAATAGAACTTCTCCACTGATACTCAACCCAAGTATGTAGTAGAATAGAACTTCTCCACTTATACTCAACCCCAGGTATGTAGTAGAATAGAACTTCTCCACCGATACTCAACCCCAGGTATGTAGTAGAATATAACTTCTCCACTGATACTCAACCCAAGTATGTAGTAGAATAGAACTTCTCCACTGATACTCAACCCCAGGTATGTAGTAGAATAGAACTTCTCCACTGATACTCAACCCAAGTATGTAGTAGAATATAACTTCTCCACTGATACTCAACCCCAGGTATGTAGTAGAATATAACTTCTCCACTGATACTCAACCCCAGGTATGTAGTAGAATATAACTTCTCCACCGATACTCAACCCCAGGTATGTAGTAGAATATAACTTCTCCACTGATACTCAACCCCAGGTATGTAGTAGAATAGAACTTCTCCACTGATACTCAACCCAAGTATGTAGTAGAATATAACTTCTCCACTGATACTCAACCCCAGGTATGTAGTAGAATAGAACTTCTCCACTGATACTCAACCCCAGGTATGTAGTAGAATAGAACTTCTCCACTGATACTCAACCCCAGGTATGTAGTAGAATAGAACTTCTCCACTGATACTCAACCCCAGGTATGTAGTAGAATAGAACTTCTCCACTGATACTCAACCCCAGGTATGTAGTAGAATATAACTTCTCCACTGATACTCAACCCCAGGTATGTAGTAGAATAGAACTTCTCCACTGATACTCAACCCAAGTATGTAGTAGAATAGAACTTCTCCACTGATACTCAACCCAAGTATGTAGTAGAATATGACTTCTCCACTGATACTCAACCCCAGGTATGTAGTAGAATAGAACTTCTCCACTGATACTCAACCCAAGTATGTAGTAGAATAGAACTTCTCCACTGATACTCAACCCCAGGTATGTAGTAGAATAGAACTTCTCCACTGATACTCAACCCAAGTATGTAGTAGAATATAACTTCTCCACTGATACTCAACCCCAGGTATGTAGTAGAATAGAACTTCTCCACTGATACTCAACCCCAGGTATGTAGTAGAATAGAACTTCTCCACTGATACTCAACCCCAGGTATGTAGTAGAATAGAACTTCTCCACTGATACTCAACCCCAGGTATGTAGTAGAATAGAACTTCTCCACTGATACTCAACCCAAGTATGTAGTAGAATAGAACTTCTCCACTGATACTCAACCCCAGGTATGTAGTAGAATAGAACTTCTCCACTGATACTCAACCGCAGGTATGTAGTAGAATAGAACTTCTCCACTGATACTCAACCCAAGTATGTAGTAGAATATAACTTCTCCACTGATACTCAACCCCAGGTATGTAGTAGAATAGAACTTCTCCACTGATACTCAACCCCAGGTATGTAGTAGAATATAACTTCTCCACTGATACTCAACCCCAGGTATGTAGTAGAATATAACTTCTCCACCGATACTCAACCCCAGGTATGTAGTAGAATATAACTTCTCCACTGATACTCAACCCCAGGTATGTAGTAGAATATAACTTCTCCACTGATACTCAACCCCAGATATGTAGTAGAATAGAACTTCTCCACTGATACTCAACCCCAGGTATGTAGTAGAATATAACTTCTCCACTGATACTCAACCCCAGGTATGTAGTAGAATATAACTTCTCCACCGATACTCAACCCCAGGTATGTAGTAGAATATAACTTCTCCACTGATACTCAACCCCAGGTATGTAGTAGAATATAACTTCTCCACTGATACTCAACCCCAGGTATGTAGTAGAATAGAACTTCTCCACTGATACTCAACCGCAGGTATGTAGTAGAATAGAACTTCTCCACTGATACTCAACCCAAGTATGTAGTAGAATAGAACTTCTCCACTGATACTCAACCCCAGGTATGTAGTAGAATAGAACTTCTCCACTGATACTCAACCGCAGGTATGTAGTAGAATATAACTTCTCCACTGATACTCAACCCAAGTATGTAGTAGAATAGAACTTCTCCACTGATACTCAACCCCAGGTATGTAGTAGAATAGAACTTCTCCACTGATACTCAACCCCAGGTATGTAGTAGAATAGAACTTCTCCACTGATACTCAACCCCAGGTATGTAGTAGAATATAACTTCTCCACTGATACTCAACCCCAGGTATGTAGTAGAATAGAACTTCTCCACTGATACTCAACCCCAGGTATGTAGTAGAATAGAACTTCTCCACTGATACTCAACCGCAGGTATGTAGTAGAATAGAACTTCTCCACTGATACTCAACCCAAGTATGTAGTAGAATAGAACTTCTCCACTGATACTCAACCCCAGGTATGTAGTAGAATAGAACTTCTCCACTGATACTCAACCCCAGGTATGTAGTAGAATAGAACTTCTCCACTGATACTCAACCCCAGGTATGTAGTAGAATAGAACTTCTCCACTGATACTCAACCCCAGGTATGTAGTAGAATAGAACTTCTCCACTGATACTCAACCCCAGGTATGTAGTAGAATAGAACTTCTCCACTGATACTCAACCCCAAGTATGTAGTAGAATAGAACTTCTCCACTGATACTCAACCGCAGGTATGTAGTAGAATAGAATTTCTCCACTGATACTCAACCCAAGTATGTAGTAGAATAGAACTTCTCCACTGATACTCAACCCCAGGTATGTAGTAGAATAGAACGTCTCCACTTTCCTCAGAATAAGCAATAGATGCAAAGATTAATTTTAGATGGTACTTTTGTGTACAACTGTTCCATGTCTCTAATATTGTTAATGTGTGTGGGGGCACAGGAGCTGGTTCAACAGCCTGAGTCCAGCACCGTTTCTCACCACACCGGAGCTTGGCAGTCCTAACTTCAGCCCAGAAATGGGAGGCAATGAGGGAGGAGGAGCAGGAGGGGAGAGGTGGAGCTTCTTTGGAACTTCTCGCCCAGTAGTACAGAAGTCCTCTACTGACCCTGGTTCAGAAACCAACACAGGTGAGAAATCAGTCCCTCAGGAGTCTCTATTATTATGACTGTTGGCTGAGCTGTCATTGTGGACTTTGTGTTCCCGAGAGAGAATGCTTTTAAGAATGACTTGGAATGTAATGGATGTTGCTGTTTTTGGTATATTGATTATATACCTTTTTGTCAGTTGAGTAACGTCCTTGTCTCCTCTGCTGTCCCTCAGGCTTCACTCTACAGTCGTACTTTGGCGTGCCAAAGTCCAACACCATGGAAGGCATTAAGACCCAGGTCAACCTCATGGTGGATGACCCTGCCAAGTTCAACCCCCCGAAGATCGAGATCAGCGGCATCGAGGGTAAGAGACCCCCCCAGACTCGCCCACACAAACTCAAACCCCGGGACATGAACGTCCTGACGCCGTCAGGATTCTGATACCCCCAGGAACCCCTTCTCCTGAATTCTACCAACCCTCCTTGGTCCAATTAAAGCACCAAATGGAGTATTTCCAACCACCTCGCCTCAAGAGGGTCACTTCTTCAGTTTCTGGGTGCTTTGGCATATGGTGCCCGGTTGCCATTGTCGTCTGCGATGTCATGAGATTGAAATGGTGGTTTTGATGTCTCACGAGTCACTGAACCAGTATCTGTGCTTGAGGAAACCATAATGTCTCATGAGTCACTAAACCAGTACCTGTGCTTGAGGAAACCGTAATGTCTCATGAGTCACTAAACCAGTACCTGTGTTTGAGGAAACCGTGAATATGACGAGATCTTCTCTGACGCTCAGGGTCCTTCAAGTCAAAGTCCCATTAACCGGTTCTTCAAATGTTATGTCAAAATACATTCGGTACTCACCACAATATGGCGTTTCGCAGAGCAACTATCTTCATACTGCCGTTACGCATGGCGTTTACCTCCTAAAAATGTATTTTGCGATACTGTACTGCTGCTGGATCAGCTGACCTGTGCGTGGCAGTAATGAGTCATTGGATTTGGTCAAAAACAAATATTTTTTATTATTTTTTACCTTTTTTGAAAGTACATACTGTGTGTAACGGCAGTATGAAGATAGTTGCTCTGCGAAACGGCATATTGTGGTGAGTACCGAATGTATTTTGACATAACATTTGAAGAGCTGGTTAATGGGACTTTGACTTGAAGGATCCCGGGCGTCAGAGGAGATCTTGTCATATGGTCTCCTTAAGCCCAGCTACTGGTTCAATCAGTCCCCTGCTCTGACTGACAAAAACCGCCATGGTTCATTATATTGAACTCCCTCTCGCTAAAAGCACTGTACAGCCCCCAGCCAATGCAATTTCACTCAACTAGACTCCATCACCTCTGACAGTCTTATGTTTTTGTAGTTTGATAGTTTTGTATAGTTATTTTGGGGGGTGGGGCAGTGATGTGGTCTTACTGATGTTGTGCCTAAGCTTGCTTCTGACATCTGCCATATCAGTTGACTTTTTATTTGACAGTCTTAGTACTATTACTTAAGTTAGTTATTGGATGAGAGTGTGGCTACTGCTAACCTGGAATTTAAAAAATAATAATAATATAAAATCCAGATATTATGTTATTGGTATTAAATGGTGTGTTATGATATTTCCATATACAAGTCTGTAATGCTTTAATAATAGATATGAAGGCCTATGCATTGAAGTAGTCATTTGAAATGTGTTTTTTATATTAACTATTATTTTAGAATCAATGCTGTTTTTGCAAGATGTTTATGAATTCCAATAGTTTGTTGCACAAGGGATAGCTTTTCCCACTGAATTCAGCTGTAAATAAACTCAACACAAACGAAATTACTCCCAATGTTTCTGGTCTGAATGTTATTACTCTTAAAGGTTAACTCTAAAGGGCCGGGAAGACCCCTCCCCACCATATAAAAGGACAGGGCAGGCTTTGTTTATGAAACAGCTTCAGTCGATTTAAAGATGGACTTTTTGGGGGGAATGGGGTTGCTAAACTAGTGTATTTTATGTTGCGTGATTGTCTAACATTCCACAGTCTTAAAATCCTCCATTAGGGTCCGCTGTTAGGTTAAATATTTAAGTTGTTAAACTTTTGCTGATTTGACAGTTGCATCTCATGGACGCTAGATGGCACAAGGCTCCAGTGATTAAGAGTCTTTCTGGATAAGTGTCTTAAGAGCTTTTCACACCTGGATTGTGGCACATTTGCCCACTTTATTATTTTCTATATTATTCAAGCTCTGTGAAATTGGTTTTTAATCATAGCTAGTCAACCATTTTCAGATCTTGCCATAGATTTAAGTCAAACCTGTAACTTGGCCACGCAGAACGTTCACTGTCTTCTTGGTAAGCAACTCCAGTAAAGATTTGGCCTTGTGTTTGGAAAGCAGACAACCAGGTTTTCCTCTAGTTGGCTCCATTTAGTTTTTTTTTTTATCCTGAAAAGCTCCCCAGTGCTTAATGATTAAAAGCATACCCATAACATGATGCAGGCCACCACTTTGCTTGAAAATATGTGGTGCTCAGTAATGTATTGTATATGCCATAAACACTACACTTGTTCAGGACAAAAAGTTCATTCCTTTGCCACATTTTTTGCTGTATTGCTTTATTTTGGAATATTTTTATTCTGTACAGCAGAGTTTTTCGAACCCTTGAGATTTACCTTACTGGAGATTTACCTTCAACTAGCTGATTATTAGAATCGGGTGTGCTAGATTAGGGTTGGAGCATAAACCTACAGGACAATTAGGTCAGTATTGTGGAGTAACTATAATGTTGTTGATCCAGCACGGCTGGCCCTTAAATGTACACGGAGAGCCAACATTAATAAAGACATGTCAGTCTATCAGGACTCCAAGTGGAGGAGAGATTGACTTCGTCACTGGTTGTCTTTGTAAGAGCTGAATGCACCGAGCTGTCTGTTTAAACTACTCGGACACCCATTAATACCCCACAAGACATGCCACCAGAGGTCTTCACAATCCTTCACAATTCCAGAACAGACTACGGGATGTGCACAGTACTATATGAGGCTCTATTCCACCTCAGAAAACGGATGCAAGCTGTAGAATCGGTTAACAGATTAAAATACACCTTATGGAACAGCCAGGACTGTGAAGAGACACACACACAGGTAGACACGCCTACGCACACAAGCGCTAGCACACGCAATCTACACACCAGTGCATTGTAATATTGTTGTCTAGTGGTATACATTTTGTGTTGTGGTGGTGTGACAGTGTTATTTTATGTGATGGTTTATCTTTTGTTTTATGTGTAATGTAAGTGTCTTAATGTGTTTGGACCCCAGGAAGAGTAGCTGCTGCCTTGGCTGGAACTAATGGGGATCCACATTAAACCCCAGGAAGAGTAGCTACAGCCTTGGCAGGAACTAATGGGGATCCACATTAAACCCCAGGAAGAGTAGCTGCTGCCTTGGCTGGAACTAATGGGGATCCACATTAAACCCCAGGAAGAGTAGCTGCTGCCTTGGCTGGAACTAATGGGGATCCACATTAAACCCCAGGAAGAGTAGCTGCTGCCTTGGCTGGAACTAATGGGGATCCACATTAAACCCCAGGAAGAGTAGCTGCTGCCTTGGCAGGAACTAATGGGGATCCACATTAAACCCCAGGAAGAGTAGCTGCTGCCTTGGCAGGAACTAATGGGGATCCACATTAAACCCCAGGAAGAGTAGCTGCTGCCTTGGCTGGAACTAATGGGGATCCATAATAAATACAAACTGACTCAAGACACTTCAGCTTTTAATTTTGTATTAATTTGTAAAAAATTCTAAAAACATAATTCCACTTTGACATTATAGGGTATTGTAACAGCCATTACAATAGTTAGATAGGATGCTGCATTTCCAGCACAATATTCCAGCTCAATATTTATTTGAAGGGCATTACCAACACTTTACCCATTAGACTTTCTGACCATTCACCTGCAATGGCGATTCAAAGTGTGCCAATGCACATGTCTGACAGGGGCACACCTTCCTTTAGTCTGTTTCCTGGTGATAAAGTGCAGATTCCATTTCTTCCTCGGCCTGACTGACATGAGCAATTGTATGATTACAATCTTGATCAATCTCTCACCAGTTACTGACAGGCTCTGTGTGTCAACAGTAATAATTGAAGCTTGCTCATCCAGGCAGAAACACCCCTGTACGACAGGCTATAGCAACGGTTCCCAACAAGGACCCTGTCTTTCAAAGATAATACATAAAAATCCAAATAACTTTACAGATCTTCATTGTAAAGGGTTTAAACACTGTTTACCATGCTTGTTCAATGAACCATAAACAATTAATGAACATGCACCTGTGGAATGGTCATTAAGACACTAACAGCTTACAGACGGTCGGCAATTAAGGTCACAGTTATGAAAACTTAGGACACTAAAGAGGCCTTTCTACTGACTCTGAAAAACACCAAAAGAAAGATGCCCAAGGTCCCTGCTAATCTACGTGAACGTGCCTTAGCCATGCTGCAAGGAGGCATGAGGACTACAGATGTGGCCAGGGCAATAAATTGCAATGTCCGTACTGTGAGACTCCTAAGACAGAGGTACAGGGAGACAGGACGGACAGCTGATCGTCCTCGCAGTGGCAGAACACGTGTAACCATTCTTGATACACACAGGAAACTGTTGGGCGTGAAAAAGCCAGCAGTATTGCAATTCTAGACACAAACCGGTGCGCTTGGCACCTACTACCATTCCCTGTTCAAATGCATTTAAATATTTAGTCTTGCCCATTCACCCTCTGAATGGCACGCTCATAATCCATGTCTAAAGGCTTGAAAATCCTTCTTTAGCCTGTCTCCTCCCCTTCATCTAAACCGATTGAAATGGATTTAACAGGTGACATCAATAAGGGATCATAGCTTTCACTTGGAGTCCCCTGGTCAGTCTATGTCATGGAAAGATCTGGTGTTCTTAATGTTTTGTTCACTCAGTGTTATTTAGTACTTTTTGAGACTTCACCTGCCACAAGAAACCAGTAAGACAGAACAGGGATACAACATTAATTAGTAACTTATTGAGTTTTGCCATAGCATATCAACTGCTTATGATACATTGGTAATAGCTGAGATCTGGTCAAATGGGGGGAAAAACGGAGTGAAGAGTATCAGAGTACGTACTTGAGAAGGGTGTGGTTCAGAATTTGGCTTCTCCCTTTGTAGTTTACAGCATGTATAGTACAGTCATGACTAGGGCAGAAACAGGGCTACTTTCCCAGCAACTTTTGCAGGATGATGTTTATTGCCATGAATCTTGCCCTGGAGACAGAACTGAGCGATTTCTACTATTTGGCCCAACTGCAAAGACCAAATTGTCTATATCAAAACAATTGAATGAAAACTAACATTTGCTTTTAGGTCTTAATTGAAGGTTAGGGTTAGGCATTGGGGTTAGCAGTGTGATTAAGGATAAGGTCAAAGGTGAAATCTGCAGTTGCTGCATCCATTTTTGAATGAATGATATTTATCCATTGATTCTTGAAGAAGAGTATAAATTCTTCATGAGCTCAGTTCAACTGTCATACCCTATCAGAACCCAAAACACAAGCTTGTTTTACTGCAATGTTTGTAAACAATGTCAATGTAAGCAAAGCTGTAAAGCCTCGAAACACCACCTAATGTATCTATAGCTCTGTCTGTGAATTTGAGTGTTACATTTCTTCAGCCCCTTCCCTCAACTTTTTACCAAAATGCTTTGCTAGTTTTTTACATTTCTGATAGCCACTTTAAGGTTGGGGTTAGGTTTAAAATCAGATTGAATGACTGTGTGGCTGTGCCAGCTAGTGACTATTCTGCGGAGCTGCCTTCAGGGCAAGATTCATGACAATAAATGCCAACCTGCACAACTTTCATCTATGACCCTTACTAGTTTGGAAGTTGCCAATGCCCTTGGAGGTAGCTTCCTAACCCCCTCCACTTATAGTTTGGCCAAAAGCCATGTATTTAGAGAGTTGGGCCAGTGCAGTTTCTGCATTATGATGCATTTACATGACACTACAATGTTCTATGGCAGCCATGTTTATCTCCCCATTAACATGGGGAAATTTTAAACAATGCTATGTAACAGAATATCTAGAATTAGAACCATTTTCAAATTCTCACGGTTGGCCTAACTCTCTAAATATATGGCTCTGGTTTGGCCTAATTAAAGGCTTTCAGGGCATTCATATCTGATTTTCAAGTGGTGCAGAGAGTGAGAGGGCAGACATCAAATGGACCAGGCATGTACAGGTATGAGTTACAATCTTAGGTCCAGAGGTTTGCAGTGTTTAGTGAAAGGCCAAATGGAGGACCGGGAGAGAGGGAGGAGGAACCGGGAAAGGGAGAGTGAAGTGTTGACAGAAGGAGAGCAGCAGGCGAGATCGATTTAATGTTGGTGTTAAACAGCAGAGTAGACGACTGCACGCACACACACACAGGGGTGTCATGCACCCATTACTGTAGAAGGGGTACAAAGTATGTGATGATGGAGGGGGATGGAGAATATTGCATTTTTCAAATACCTGAAACAGATTTTTCCTGCAATCTTTAGCCATAATCATAATGCCTAATTATATGTTAAAAATATGTGTATTTTTCTGCATAGGTTATCTAAGCGTACCTCTTGTTCAATTATGATTTGAATTGATTCTTTAAGAACTTTTAAGCCTTAGGAGTGTAGTACAAATGCCACACTGGCATATAGTACCATAACCCAATAATTAAAGCCATTTTAGTATTTTCTAAAGTCTACCAACCTTGCCGGCAGTTATGCCAGCTAAGATAATTTGACATGCTAGCTAATCTACCTTGATTGATTTCCTGAAGTAGCTTGGTAGCTAGTTATGAGAATATATCTAGTTGGCAAGCTAAAGCCAACTTCGTAAAATGTCTAGGTGGCTAGTGTTACAGAGACACAACAAAAACATTTTAGTTGTATTTATTCATCAAGAAAGAATCAATAGGGTAAATAGCTTTAGGAAATTAATTTACAAACATACCTACTGCGAGTCCTGCCCTTCACCGGCAGCTAAAATCAAATCAAATGCTTTGTGTGTCCATGGAAGGAATGACTTACTAGGGAGAATGTGGGGAGGGGAGTCGCCTAGTCCCGTCAGTGTATAAATAATTATGATAAAGTGTGGGCTTAAAAATTAAGTTTAGTAAATTAATATCAGAAAAAATATACAATCTGAGGGGGCACGTGCCCTTGTGCCCCCTACGGACATGACACGTCTGCACACACACGTCTGCACACATGCATACAAGCACACACATACACTCAACTCTCACACACTAACAAGCATGCACGCACTTGACATACAAATACACACACACTGTGTACCCCATACCATGGGGATGTGGTAGAGATGAAAGTTGCTGGAGGCAGCAAGCTTTAGGCCTCTCCTGTCACTCGTCAGGTTACTGTGGGAAACAGGCGGATGCCACAACACTGGAGGAAAACAAATCCATCCAGCTGAGAATTAGCTGGGGCCTCAGCCCATAACCACCGCTGGATTCCCTTAGTTACTTCAGTAACATTAAACCCACACAAAAGAGAGGGTGAGGGAGAAGGAGAGAAAGAAAAGAGAGAGCCAGAGAGGAGAGAGAGAGAAAGACATAGGACAGAGACAGATAAATTCAAAGAGAGAGAGAGAAATTCAAATAGAGAGCAGAGAGAGAGAGAGAGCAGAAAGAGAGAAATTTAAATAGAGAGCAGAGAGAGAAGTAAGAGAGAGAGAGAGAGAGCGGTGGAGTCCTAATCCAAAACAACCAAAACCAACCTTTTGTTTTCTCCAACAGTACGTTCTGCCTATTCCACGCACTGTGGTCCACACAGATGTAGTGGGGATCCACATTAAACCCCAGGAAGAGTAGCTGCTGCCTTGGCAGGAACTAATGGGGATCCACATTAAACCCCAGGAAGAGTAGCTGCTGCCTTGGCTGGAACTAATGGGGATCCATAATAAATACAAACTGACTCAAGACACTTCAGCTTTTAATTTTGTATTAATTTGTAAAAAATTCTAAAAACATAATTCCACTTTGACATTATAGGGTATTGTAACAGCCATTACAATAGTTAGATAGGATGCTGCATTTCCAGCACAATATTCCAGCTCAATATTTATTTGAAGGGCATTACCAACACTTTACCCATTAGACTTTCTGACCATTCACCTGCAATGGCGATTCAAAGTGTGCCAATGCACATGTCTGACAGGGGCACACCTTCCTTTAGTCTGTTTCCTGGTGATAAAGTGCAGATTCCATTTCTTCCTCGGCCTGACTGACATGGGTGAGGGAGAAGGAGAGAAAGAAAAGAGAGAGCCAGAGAGGAGAGAGAGAGAAAGACATAGGACAGAGACAGATAAATTCAAAGAGAGAGAGAGAAATTCAAATAGAGAGCAGAGAGAGAGAGAGAGCAGAAAGAGAGAAATTTAAATAGAGAGCAGAGAGAGAAGTAAGAGAGAGAGAGAGAGAGCGGTGGAGTCCTAATCCAAAACAACCAAAACCAACCTTTTGTTTTCTCCAACAGTATTCCACGCACTGTGGTCCACACAGATGTGTGAAGGCCAGCACCCTAAGGCCGCAGCACACAGCAAAACATATTTTTTAAATCCACCCTAACTCAGACAACACCCCATGGATGACATCTCAACTATGCATCATTTTAAAAGACAGAGTAACTTGTCCAACCGCAATTCTGTGTCAGAGAGTTCAAAGGAGATGAAAGCGCAATGTCTCTCCACAGGGATCCATCTCTGTTTACAAACCGAGTAGTTTGGATCCTGGATGCTGATTACCTAAAACAGCATTCCAGCCGTGTGTATGTCAGACTATAGGCAACCATGGGTATGACGCAAAAATACTTGTTTACGGTTCTAGCTGAGTAGTACTACGCTGTTCTTGATATACGGCAAATGACAAAACAAAAGTCATAAGGCTGTTATTAACATACAGTTCCTTCGGAAAGAATTCAGACCCCTTGACTTTTTCTACATTTTGTTAGGTTACAGCCCTTTTCTAAAATGTATTAAATAGTTTTTTCCAATTCATCAATCTACACACAATATCCCATAATGACAAAGCAAAACAAGAAATGTGGCATTTTGCTAAATAATAAAAAAAACTTAAATATACCATTTGCATAGGTTTTGAGACCCTTCAATCGGTACTTTGTTGAAGCACCTTTGGCAGCGATTACAGCTTTGAGTCTTCTGGGGTATGATGCATCAAGCTTGGCACACCTATATTTGTGGGTTTCTCCCATTCTACTCTGCAGATTCTCTCAAGCTCTGTCAGGTTGGATGGGGAGAGTTGCTGTCTCTCCGGAGATGTTCAATCTGGTTCTGGCTGGGCCACAAAAGGACATTCAGAGACTTGTACCGAAGCCACTCATGCGTTGTCTTGGCTGTGTGCTTAGGGTTGTTGTCGTGTTGGTAGGTGAACCTTTGCTCCAGTCTGAGGTCCTGAGAGCTCTAAAGCAGGTTTTCATCAAGGATCTCTCTGTACTTTGCTCTGTTCATCTCTGCCTCGATCCTGACTAGTCTCCCTGTCCCTGCCCCTAAAAAACATTCCCATATGGATGGTGCCAGGTTTCCTCCAGATGTGACGCTTGGCATTCAGGCCAAAGAGTTCGATCTTGGTTTCATTAGACCAGAGAATCTTGTTTCTCATGGTCTGAGAGTCTTTAGGTACCTTTTGGCGAACTCCAAGCAGGCTGTCATGTGCCTTTTACTAAGGAGTGGCATCCGTCTGGCCACTCTACCATAAAGGCCTGATTGGTGGAGTGCTGCAGAGATGGTTATCCTTCTGGAAGGTTCTCCCATCTACACAGACGAACTCTAGAGACAATCGGGTTCTTGATCACCTCCCTGACTAAGGCCCTTCTCCCCCGATTGCTCAGTTTGGCCGGAAGGCCAGATCTAAGAAGAGCCTTGGTGGTTCCAAACTTCTTCCATTTAAGAATGATGGAAGTCACTGTGTTCTTGGGGACCTTCATCCCTTCCCCAGATCTGTGTCTCGACACAATCCTGTCTTGATGCTCTACGGACAATTCCTTTGACCTCATGGCTTGGTTTCTGCTCTGACATGCACTGTCAACTGTGGGACCTTATATAGGTGTGTGCCTTTCCAAGTCATATCCAATCAATTGAATTTACCACCGGTGGACTCCAATCAAGTTGTCGAAACATCTCAAGGATGATCAATGGAAACAGGATGCACCTGAGCTCAATTTCGAGTCTCAAAGCAAAGGGTCTGAATACTCATGTAAATAAGGTATTTCTGTTTTTAATTTGTAATAAACTTGCAAACATTTCTAAAAACCTGTTTTTGCTTTGTCATTATGGGGTATTGTGTGTGGATTGCTGAGTATTCCTATTTATTTAATCCATTTTAGAATAAGGCTGTAAGGTAAAAAGGAATAAGTAAAGGGGTCTGAATACTCTCCGAAGGCGCTGTATAATATAACACACATTTCACATTGGGCCTAAGAGCAGCCCTTAGCCGTGGTATATTGGTCAGCTACCACACCCCATCGGCCTTATTAAATTACGCCCTATTGGAGAGGGCTGGAGATGTTACCTGGATTCATTAGTCATAATGCTAGTTTATTTAGGACATATTTTCTAAGCATTTCACGGTAAGGTCTACACCACTAGTCCATATACAGTTGTCCACATAGAGTAGTCCACATAGAGTAGTCCACATAGAGTAGTCCAGATAGAGCAGTCTACATACAGTCGTCCACTTACAGTAGTCTACATACACTAGTCCACATACACTAGTCCACATACAGAAGACCATTTATGTCACTTGAGCCTGCTCTGATAATTGTTTTATTGAAAACTAACCAAAATACTAAAAATGACAGTACTGATGTTTCACAGGAACCAATCGACGGTGACACTCAGTCACAGGAACCAATCAAAGGTTTCACTCATTCACAAGAACCAATCAAAGGTTTCACTCATTCACAAGAACCAATCAAAGGTGATACTAATTCACAAGAACAACTTGCGACACTCATTCACAGGAACCAATCAAAAGTGGCAACCATTCACAAGAACCAATTAAAGGTGAATCTCATTCACAAAAAAACACAAAAAAATGACACTAATTCACAGGAACTAATCAAAGGTTGCACTCATTCACAGGAACCAATCAAAGGTGGCACTCATTCACAGGAACAACTAGTGGCACTCATTCACAAGAACCAATCAAAAGTGGCAACCATTCACAATAACCAATTAAAGGTGAATCTCATTCACAAAAAAACACAAAAAAATGACACTAATTCACAGGAACTAATCAAAGGTTGCACTCATTCACAGGAACCAATCAAAGGTGGCACTCATTCACAGGAACAACTAGTGGCACTCATTCACAAGAACCAATCAAAAGTGGCAACCATTCACAAGAATCAATTAAAGGTGAATCTCATTCACAAAAAAACATAAAAAAATGACACTAATTCACAGGAACTAATCAAAGGTTGCACTCATTCACAGGAACCAACCAAAGGTGACACTCATTTGCAGAAACAACTAGTGATAGTCATAGAGAAAGGCAATAATTTTTACACACTTGCAAAAATAACTAGTGACGCTGGTTGACAAGAGGGCTGGTTTAACATGTGTTAGGGGGTGGTGTAGTGTGGAGAAGTGTGCGTGGTATGATCTGTGACTTCATAGCCACATCTGTGTGTGATTCAGGCAGCCTGGCTTGGAGCCTGGAGGTGACCCTGTTCCTCTGAGGGGAGGGTTATGCTACACTGAGTTAGGGATAGAAGGGTTGTCCTTTTTAACTGTGGAATTAACACTTTTTTGAAACCAATCCAGAGGAACTCCATCAGGAACTCCTGTTCAAATCCAGAGGTTGTAGGTGTGTATGGATGAGCATTTACAGGGCATTCGGAAAGTATTCAGACCCCTTCACTTTTTCCACATTTTGTTACGTTACAGACTTATTCTAAAAATGATAAAAAATGTGTTTTTTCCCACCTCAGCAATCTACACAATCTATACCCCATAATGACAAAGCAAAAACAGTTTTTTAGAAATGTGTGGGGGGGGGGGACAAATTTATAAAAAATTAAATGAAGTATCACATTTACTCCATGATTTTTAAATTGAAGTTTGAAACCACCAAGACTCTTCCTAGAGCTGGCCACCCGGCCAAACTGAGCAATCGGAGAGAGGGTCTTGAACCGTGAGGTGACCAAGAGCCTGATCAGTCTCTCTGATAGAGTTCTAGAGTTCCTCTGTGGAGATGGGAGAACTTTCCAGCACTCCACCAATCATGCCTTTATGGTACGGTGGCCAGACAGAAGCCAATCCTCAGTAAAAGGCACATGACAGCCTGCTTGGAGTTTGCCAAAAGGCACCTAAAGACTGTCAGACCATGAGAAACAAGATTCTCTGGTCTGATGAAACCAAGATTGAACTGAATGCCAAGTGTCACATCTGGAGGAAACCTGGCACCATCCCTACGGTGAAGCACGGTGGTAGCAGCATCATGCTGTGGGGATGTTTTTCAGTGGCAGGGACTAGGAGACTAGTCAGGATTGAGGGAAAGATGAACGGAGCAAAGTACAGAGAGATCCTTGACGGAAACCTTCTCCAGAGCTCTCAGGACCTCAGACTGGGGCAAAGGTTCACCTTCCAACAGGACATCGACCCTAAGCACACAGCCAAGACAACCGAGGAGTGGCTTCGGGACAAGTCTCTGAATGTCCTTGAGTGGCCCAGCCAGACCCCGGACTTATACCAGATAGACCATCTCTGGAGAGATTTGCAAATAGCTGTGCAGCGACGCTCCCCATCCAACCTGACAGAGCTTGAGAGGATCTGCAGAGAAGAATGGGAGAAACTCCCTAAATACAGGTGTGCCAAGCTTGTCGAGTCATACCCAAGAAGACTCAAAGCTGTCAAAGGTGCTTCAACAAAGTACTGAGTAAAGGGTCTGAATACTTATGTAAATGTAATATTTCAGATTTTTCGAAAAACCTGTTTGTTTGCTTTGTCATTATGGGGCATTGTGTGTCGATTGATGAGGGGAAAAACGATGTGATCAATATTAGAATAAGGCTGTAACGTAACAAAATGTGGAAAAATGGGTCTGAATACTTTCCAAATACACTGTAAACTGGTTAGCCTAGCTATCCTGTAACCTCAAATGGAGGATGACAATAAACATTTTCAAAGCTGCAGGAGCTGTGTTTAGTTTGCTCTATTGCGGAACAATGTGGACCGCCCGGACTTTCAACGTAGCAACTGTGTGCTTGCAGAGGACCACAGGGGCAAAGTGGCTACTCTTAACAAACAAGTATTGAACTTACACACGCTACTGGGGAATCCATGCCCGCCTACTTTTTCTTTCTACACTACCCTAGTAGCCGGATGCCACTCTGGCCTGGTGGAAGTGTCACCGCCGTGTTGGCTCTCCACAGCAGGCTGGCCGGTGCTCTGCAGCCGACTGGCCGCTGCTCTGCAGGGATCCCTCCCCAAAGTGGTTTCCCCCTTCCTTGGATAACAGAGTTAGTAGGTTGCTTCCGGATGACTTGGTGGATGTTCCTATTCTCAATCCTACAAACCAGCCTTGGAGATATGTCACTCGCCGCGGAAGTCAAAAGCAGCGACCTCTGGCAATAGGGGCCTCCTTGGCAATGGTAAGCCCGGACTGGACACAGACTAGAAACAGCTTCGCCGCCCTGGATCCAGAGGTTCCAACGCCTTCTACCCTGAGTTCTTCCAATTCAAGATCAGATCGGGAGTTACTTGCGCCTTCAACCTTTGTTCTGTCTTCTTCTCCGATGGCTTCAACCTCGGGTTCATATCCTCTGAGCTCCCCTTCATCGGACCGTGAGGCTGTCTGAGACTCCGAGCCCATTCAGCATCCACAATGGATACTACAGCTGGCTCGTGTCCATCGGGTCTGACCATCAGGTCCAGTACCATCATTCGACCATGGGTGTGAAAGATTCAGCAGGCTACTGGCATTGCACACCTGGCTAGAATATTACTGTAGCTCTGTTGGAATAACTTTTACAGATAACTTTGACACCTTCTGGAAACAGAAGATGCTCTACAGGAATGACGGAGGCCAACCAAATCATCTTGGCTACTGAAGCCTGTCCACGCGTTTCAAGGTTGCGTTGAGACAATGACTTATCAATGACTCAAGCCCAGGTCAAATACATTTTGTCGTTGAGCTGTCGTAATGCTGCATAAAATGTACATTATCCCAGGGGCGTTGGCAGTTACAATGTACAGTTGAAGTCGGAAGTTGACATGCACTTAGGTTGGAGTCATTACAACTCATTTTTCAACCACTCCACAAATTTCTTGTTAGTTAACAAACTCTAGTTTTGGCAAGTCGGTTAGGACACCTACTTTGTGCATGACACAAGTAATATTTCCCACAATTGTTTACAGTCAGATTATTTCACCTATAATTCACTTAATCACAATTCCAGTGGGTCAGAAGTTTTAGCCAAGACCTCAGAAACAAAATTGTAAACCTCCTGAAGTCTGGTTCATCCTTGGGAGCAATTTCCAACTTTCTGAAGGTACCACATTCTTCTGTACAAACAATAGTACGCAACTATGTACACCATGGGACCATGCAGCCGTCATACCGCTCAGGAAGGAGACACGTTCTGTCTCCTAGAGATTAACGTATTTGGTGCGAAAAGTGCAAATCAATCCCAGAACAACAGCAAAGGACCTTGTGAAGAAGCTGGAGGAAACAGGTACAAAAGTATCTATATCTACAGTAAAACGAGTCCTATATCCACATAATCTGAAAGGCCGCTCAGCAAGGAAGAAGCCACTGCTCCAAAACCGCCATAAAAAAAAACAGACTACAGTTTGCAACTGCACATGGAGACAAAGATCGTACTTTTTGGAGACATGTCCTCTGGACTGATGAAACAAAAAACAAACTGTTTGGCCATAATGACCATCGTTATGTTTGTAGGAAAAAGGGAGAGGCTTGCAAGCCGAAGAACACCATCCCAACCGTGAAGCACTGGTGCTTTGCTACAGGGGGGACTGGTGCACTTCACACAATAGATGGCATCATGAGGATGGAAAATTATGTGGATATATTGAAGCAATATCTCAAGACATCAGTCAGGTTGTCAAGTTAAAGCTTGGTCACAAATGGGTCTTCCAAATGGACAATGACCCCAAGCATACCTCCAAAGTTGTGGCAAAATGGCTTAAGGACAACAACGTCACTGTATTGGAGTGGCCGTTACAAAGTCCTGACCTCAATCCTATAGAAGATTTGTGGGCAGAACTGAAAAAGCGTGTGCGAGCAAGGAGGCCTACAAACCTGACTCAGTTACACCAGCTCTGCCAGGAGGATTGGGCCAGAATTCACTCAACTTATTGTGGGAAGCTTGTGGAAGGCTACCTGGAATGTTTGACCCAAGATAAACAATTTAAAGGCAATGCTACCAAATACTAATTGAGTGTGTGTAAACTTCTGACCCATTGGGAATGTGATGAAATAAATAAAAGCTGAAGTAAATAATTCTCTCTACTATTATTCTGACATTTCACATTCTGAAAACAAAGTGGTGATCCTAACTGACCTAAGACAGTTCATTTTTACTAGGATTAAATGTCAGGAATTGTGAAAAAACTGAGTTTAAATGTTTTTGGCTAAGGTGTATGTAAACTTCCGACTTCAACTGTAACTGCCTTAATGTTGCTGGAGCCAAGGAAGAGTAGCTTTTGCCTTGGCAATAAATACAAATACAAATAACAACATAATTGGAACAGTAAACAAGTACAGTGCCTTGCAAATGTATTCATCCCCCTTGGCATTTTTCCAATTTTGTTGCATTACAACCTGTAATTTAAATGGATTTTTATTTGGATTTCGTGTATTTGACATACACAAAATAGACCTAATTGGTGAAGTGAAATTTTAAAAATAACTAGTTTTTAAAAATTCTAAAAAATAAATAACGGAAAAGTGGTGCGTGTAAATGTATTCACCCCTTTGCTATGACGCCCCTAAATAAGATCTGGTGCAACTAATTACCTGCAGAAGTCACATAAGTAATTAAATTAAGTCCACCTGTGTGCAATCTAACTGTCACATGATCTCAGTATGTATACACCGGTTCTGAAAGGCCCCAGAGTCTGCAACACCACTAAGCAAGGGGCACCACCAAGCAAGCGGCACCATGGAGAACAAGGAGCTCTCCAAACAGGTCAGGGACATTGTTGTGGGGAAGTACAGATCAGGGTTGGGTTATATAAAAGATCAGAAACTTTGAACATCCCAATGAGCACCATTAAATCCATTATTAAAAAATGTAAAGAATATGGCACCAAAACAAACCTACCAAGAGAGGGCCGCCCACCAAAACTCACGGACCAGGCAAGGAGAGCATTAATCAGAGAGGCAGCAAAGAGACCAAAGATAACCCTGAAGGAGCTGCAAAGCTCCACAGCGGAGATTGGAGTATCTGTCCATAGGACCCCTTTAAGCCGTACACTCCACAGAGCTGGGCTTTACAGAAGAGTGGCCAGAAAAAAAGGCATTGCTTAAAGAAAAAAATAAGCAAACACATTTGGTGTTCGCCAAAAGGCATGTGGGAGACTCCCCAAACATATGGAAGAAGGTACTCTGGTCAGATGGGACTAAAATGTAGCTTTTCGGTCATCAAGAAAAACATTTTGTCTGGTTCAAACCCAAAACCTCTCATCACCCCAAGAACACCATCCCCACAGAGAAGCATGGTGGTGGCAGCATCATGCTGTGGGGATGTTTTTCATCAGCAGGGATTGGGAATCTGGTCAGAATTGAAGAAATAATGGATGGCGCTAAATACAGGGAAATCCTTGAGGGAAACCTGTTTCAGTCTTCCAGAGATTTGAGACTAGGACGAAGGTACACCTTTCAGCAGGACAATGACCCTAGCATACTGCTAAAGCAACACTCAAGTGGTTTAAGGGGAAACATTTAAATGTCTTGGAATGGCCTGGTCAAAGCCCAGACCTCAATCCAATTGAGAATCTGTGGTATAACTTAAAGATTGCTATACATTGCAGAACCTATCCAACTTGAAGGAGCTGGAGCCGTTTGCCTTAAAGAATGGGCAAACATCCCAGTGGCTAGATGTGCCAAGCTTATAGAGACATATCACAAGAGACTTTTAGCTGTACTTGCTAGAGGTGGCTCTACAAAGTATTGACTTTAGTGAATAGTTATGCACGCTCAAGTTTTCAGTTTTGTTGTCTAATTTCTTGTTTGTTTCACAATAAATCAATCTTCAAAGTGGTAGGCATGTTTGTAAATCAAATGATATGAACCCCCCCAAAAAAACATTTTTAATTCCAGATTGTAAGGCAACAAAATAGGAAAAATGCCAACCGGGGTGAATACTTTCGAAAGCCACTGTAGTTTGCATCATAAGCCAATAAGCATCCAGGATCCAAACTACCCGGTTTCTAATCAAATCAAATCAAATGTATTTATATAGCCCTTCTTACATCAGCTGATATCTCAAAGTGCTGTACAGAAACCCAACCTAAAACCCCAAACAGCAAGCAATGCAGGTGTAGAAGCACGGTGGCTCGGAAAAACTCCCTAGAAAGGCCAAAACCTAAGAAGAAACCTAGAGAGGAACCAGGCTATGAGGGGTGGCCAGTCCTCTTCTGGCTGTGCCGGGTGGAGATTATAACAGAACTTGGCCAAGATGTTCAAATGTTCATAAATGACCACCATGGTCAAATAATAATAATCACAGTAGTTGTCGAGGGTGCAGGAAGTCAGCACCTCAGGAGTAAATGTCAGTTGGCTTTTCATAGCCGATCATTGAGTATCTCTACCGTTCCTGCTGTCTCTAAAGCGTTGAAAACAGCAGGTCTGGGACAGGTAGCACGTCCGGTGAACAGGTCAGGGTTCCATAGCCGCAGGCAGAACAGTTGAAACTGGAGCAGCAGCACGGCCAGGTGGACTGGGGACAGCAAGGAGTCGTCATGCCAGGTAATCCTGAGGCATGGTCCTAGGGCTCAGGTCCTCCAAGAGAGAGATAGAAAGAGAGAAAGAGAATTGGAGAGAACATACTTAAATTCACACAGGACACCGGATAAGACAGGAGACGTACTCCAGATATAACAAACTGACCCTAGCCCCCCGACACATAAACTACTGCAGCATAAATACTGGAGGCTGAGACAGGAGGGGTCAGGAGACACTGTGGCCCCATCCGATGATCCCCCCGGACAGGTCAATCAGGAACGATATAACACCACCCCCTTTACCAAAGCACAGCCCCCACACCACTAGAGGGATATCTACAACTACCAACTTACCATCCTGAGACAAGGCCTAGTATAGCCCACAAAGATCTCCGCCATGGCACAACCCAAGGGGTGGCGCCAACCCAGACAGGAAGATCACGTCAGTGACTCAACCCACTCAAGTGACGCACCCCTCATAAGGACGGCATGAAAGAGCACCAGTAAGCCAGTGACTCAGCCCCTGTAATAGGGTTAGAGGCAGAGAATCCCAGTGGAAAGAGGGGAACTGGCCAGGCAGAGACAGCAAGGGAGGTTCGTTGCTCCAGAGCCTTTACGTTCACCTTCACACTCCTGGGCCAGACTACACTCAATCATATGACCCACTGAAGAGATGAGTCTTCAGTAAAGACTTAAAGGTTGAGACCGAGTCTGCGTCTCTCACATGGGTATGAATAATAACTCCTACTGTAAATCTGTGTTGTTGTTTGTGTCGCACTGCTTTGCTTTATCTTGGCCAGGTCGCAGTTGTAAATGAGAACTTGTTCTCAACTGGCCTACCTGGTTAAATAAATAATAAATATAAATACTGCAGCTATCTGATAGTGAGTTAAGCAATTAAAGTAGGGTATCAAAGGTATTAAACTGTCCCTCTGAAAGGAGGGTATCAGGGATTAAACTGTCCCTCTGAAAGGAGGGTAAAACAGGTAATAAACTGCCAGTCTTCCTCTCATTGCTGCCTGCCAAGGAGTAATTGTTGTCTGCTTTCTCTCTCACCTCACCTGGAATCTATCTCACCCTGATTAATAACTTGTAAATTCACAAGGTTAACATGGTGTTATCAATGTTAGAGGAACTGTAAAATAAAGTTCAAGTTGATGCCTCATCCATACACACAAATACAACCCACCCAAACCATCCCTAATGTAAAAACCAAGTATGTTCTCGACAAAAGGCTTAAAAATTATGATGAAGTCAGAATGTTGAAGCAAACCATCCCTGTCTCATTTATATGGCTGAGTGCTGAATGGATGCCCATCCTTTCATATCACCATAGCGATTAGGGAACCTTTGATCTCTGGGGTGGAATTGATAGGATGAGGAGGAGGGATGGTGAACACATCGTAAGAACACGCCAATGCTCACAGGCACGCACACACATCTGCGCATGCACCTTGCACACAAAACACATGCACGACTACACCTCTTCCTACTCAGGAGGTTAAAAATATTTGGCATGGCCCCTCACATCCTCAAAAAGTTATACAGCTGCACCATTGAGAGCATCTTGACTGGCTGTATCACCGCTTGGCATGGCAATTGCACCGCGCCTCGATCACAAGGCGCTACAGAGGGTAGTGGCCTAGTACATCACTGGGGCCGAGCTCCCTGCCATCCAGGACCTCTATACCAGGCGGTGTCAGAAGAAGGCCCTAAAAATTGTCAAAGACCCCAGCCACCCAAGCCATAGACTGTTCACTCTGGTACCTCATGGCAAGCGATACCGTAGCGCCAAGTCTGGGACCAAAAGGCACCTGAACAGCTTCTACCCCCAACTGATATTTTGGCGAGGCAGAGATGATTGGCCGATACCGAGACGTGCGAGGACAGCAGTGGAGGCATAAATTCTGACCCAATGACAACCACCAAATGTCTTTTTAATCTTTTAAATTTTTTAGAACATACCTTTATTATTCCCCGCAAACCCTACCACCCCTCCCCCAATTGGAGTAAACTAATCAATTCTACCTTCAGTTTATACATACTATACACATTTTACAGACACAATCTATTTTACAATAGTTATATTTTGTTTGTTTTTAGTTCTGGCCTTCCTCTATTTCTAATGTCCATCCAGTTTGATTTCTATTTGTAACTGTGCTATTTCACAAAAGTTCTGAACCTATATATATTTTACAGACCCCGTATGTTTACATTTGTTCTCTTATTGTTGTCAGCTCCCATCTACAGTGGGGCAAACAAGTATTTAGTCAGCCACCAATTTTCATCATAGGTACACTTCAACTATGACAGACAAAATGAAAAAAAAAATCCAGAAATTCATTAAAAATCCTACAATGTGATTTTCTGGATTTTTTTTCTCATTTTGTCTGTCATAGTTGAAGTGTACCTACGATGAAAATTACAGGCCTCTGTCATCTTTTTAAGTGGGAGAACTTGGATCTTTCTTTTTGTTTTTCCTCTAACTTACTCTGAGCCTCTATGGTACAGTTTTTATTGCTAGCTATCTGTACTGTTAGTCCTTCAATTTCCTTGTGTTTTATAAATGAGAACTGAATTGCATGGCCTCTAAATGCACATTTAAAAGTGTCCCATACAATAAGGGGATCTGCTGTACCTATGTTATGTCGGAAAAAGTCAGTTATAAATTCTTCTGTCCTAGTTAAAAACAAGTTATCATCCAGTAGGCTTTGATTACATTTCCAATATCCTCACCCACGTGGAAATTCTGTAAGAGTAATATAAATTATGTGCCAATTATGTGACTTTTGGTGCCAGAGAGAATGACATAAGAAAGTAATCAAGATGACTAGCTTGATTAAGCCTCCGCCATGTACATCTCACCTGGTCAGGGTATTTAAGCCTCCATATATCCACTAATTCCAATATATCCATGACATTCATGGATATCCTTAAGTGCCTGAGGGTGATATGCTGTAGTGTGATTTCCTTTATGGTCAATAGAGGTATTTTAAACCATATTAAAATCTCCCACCATAATAATAGAGTATAGTGTTGCTTGTAGAGTTGATAAATTCTAATTTGTATTTTCAAAGAAGCTTTGGACCATATAGGTTAATAAGCCATATCTGGTTATGGTCCAATAACATATTTAAAATCATCCATCTGCCTTGAGGATCTGTTTGGACAATTTGCACATTTGGATCAAAATGACTGTTAATTAATATCATTACCCCTTTTGAATTTCTTTGCCCATGGGAGAAATACATTTTGCCCCCTGTCCTTTTTCCTCAAAACTTCCTCTAAAATAGTTGAATCAGTTTCCTGTCAACAATAGATATTATATTCCTTCTCTTTAGCCAGGTAAATACTGATCATCTTTTTTTTACTATGTGCTATTACAATTATAACTGGCTATACTTATTTCACCAATTACCATAATGAGAAACATGTTTTAATTCTATTTATCATAATATATGTTTGTAAACGTACCATTAAAAAGTAACGTGATGATCGAGTGTCTATATAGCTGTACCATGATATTTGCATTGCTACAAAGTAAACCTCCAATTGGTCCACAAGACCCCTCCTCATCCCGAGTTTCCTTCGAAAAGAGCACATAGTGCCACCATCAGAACAGAAGCAGATCAGATGCTAAATGCATTTCCACCATCCTTACTTCCATTAAAATACATACCTATATAAGAAAAATCCTGTTTATCTTATTTTTAATTAATATTTGTAATAATGTAGGCAGTTTATGCAACGGATTTTTACCTCTCGCCAGTATCGCCATTACCAAAATACATTATGGCAATCAATTATTATTTTAGCAAACAATTCTTGTGATTCATCCTACTGTAATGACTGTCTTCGGGTGAAAGAGAGGAGGACCAAAATGCAGCGTGATGATAATCCATATTTTATATTTTAATGGGACACTTAAACAACGAACAAAACAATAAACCGACAAAAATCAACAAAGATGAAACCGTCCCGTAACGTGAACACTAACACATAGGAACACTGGTAACAGGAACAATCACCCACAAAATACCCAAATAATATGGCTGCCTAAATATGGTTCCCAATCAAAGACAACGATAGACAGCTGCCTCTAATTGAGAACCAATCTAGCCAACCATAGACTTATAAAAACACCTAGAATAGAAAACACCCCCATAAACATACAAAACTCCTAGACAAGACCAAAACACATACATCACCCATGTCACACCCTGACCTAACCAAAATAACAAAGAAAACAAAGAATACTAAGGTCAGGGTGTGACACCTACATTGTCCCTAACATATTTTACTCCCTCGCAACAGTTGTTGGATACACACACATGCACACACACACACACACACACACACACACACACACACACACACACACACACACACACACACACACACACATAACAACCATAGACTCAGATTCTCAACAGTTGCACCATCCCTGAGCCCAGCTCAAGAAAGATCTTGATTTACGAATGCATATACAGCTGCAGCTGTATGAGAAGACCTGCAAAATGAAGCAAAAAAAGGGCAGAAACGGGGAGATTTATTTAACCATTGTCACATCCTAGGTGATGGAGGTCAGATATAGCCCCTTCCCCTGAAACACCCACACGGTCCCCCATTGTGACCATATTCCCAAGCATCTCTGTGCCACCAGGGCCACAATAATATGCCCCTTCTCTGAATGTCAGAGTGTGACCCCCTCCCAGCAGCTAGTGTTGCCAGCATTGCCACTGCCTGGTTGGGGACACCCCACCGGAATCCCCACCGGCTAGGTACAAGGTCATCAAGGTTCTCATTAGCAGCTTTGAGAATTTCCTTGTATATTAAGCTCTTCATCAGGGGGCTCTGGATTTGCAGGACCAACCCTGCCAGGCAGGCTCAGAATCTTGAGGGGGCGGTGTTGCTCTAGAAGGTCCCAGACCGCATTTTGGCTGCGGACAGGCCTCTTACAGCAGCCCATAAAATAGAAAGGGACCCAGACTAAAACCCCAAACAGCATCAATGCAGATGTAGAAGCACGGTGGCTAGGAAAAACTCACTAGAAAGGCAGAAACCTTGGAATAAACCTAGAGAGGAACCAGGCTCTGAGCCAGTCCTGAGCCAGTCCTCTTCTGGCTGTGCCGGAAGGAGATTATAAGAGTACATGGCCATTAAGGCCAGATTGACCACATATGTTCAAACGTTCATAGATGACTAGAAGGGTAAAATAATAAGGTGTTTGTAGAGAGTTGTAGAGGGTGCAGAGGTTGTAGACGGTGCAGCAGGTCAGTAATTCAGGAGTAAATGTCAGTTGGCTTTACATAGCCGAGCATTCAGAGGTCGAGACAGCAGGTGCGGTAGAGAGAGAGAGAGAGTCGAAAACAGCATGTCCGAGACAAGGTAGCACATCCGGTTAACAGGTCAGGGTTCCATAGCCGCAGGCAGAACAGTTTAAACTGGAGCAGCAGCACGACCAGGTGGACTGGGGGCAGCCAGGAGTCATCAGGCCAGTTAGTCCTGAGGCATGGTCCTAGGGCTCAGATCCTCTGGATGGGGGAGATAGAAAGACTACTGAGATAGAAAGATAGAATTAGAGGGAGCGTACATAAATTAATACAGGACACCAGATAAGACAGCGGAATTACACCAGATATAACAGACTGACCCAAGCCCCCGCAACATAGACTATTGCACCATAGATACTGGAGGCTGAGACAGGCGGAGTCGGGGGACACTGTGGTCCCATCCGACGCTACCCCCAGACCAGCCCAATCAGGCAGGAAATAACCCAACCCACTTTGCCAAAGCACAGCCCCCACACCACTAGAGGGATATCAACAGGCAACCAACTTACTACTCTTAGACAAGGCTGAGTTTAGCCCACCGCACAAGCCCGAGGTGGCGCAAAACCAGACAGGAACATCAAGTCTGTGACTCAACCCACTCAAGTGATGCACCCCTCCTAGGGACGGTATGGAAAAGCACTAGTAAGCCAGTGACTCAGCCCCCGTAATAGGGTCAGCTGCAGAAAATCACAGTGGAGAGAGGGGAGCTGGCCAGGCAGAGACAGCAAGTGCGGTTAGTCAGATCCAACAGCAGATCTCTTTGTTTCTTGGGACCTAGAACTGGCAACTCTGATTTGTCCGAGTTTAAAAGTAAAAAATATGCCGCCATCCACTTCCTTATGTCTGAAACAAAAGCTTCCAGGGTAGGCAATTTTGGGGCTTCACCATGTTTCATCAGAATGCACAGCTCTGTGTCATCCGCACAGCAGTGAATGTTGACATTGTGTTTCTGAATGACATCACCAAGAAGTAGAATCTAAAGGGAAAACAATAGTGGTCCTAAAACAGAACCTTGAGGAATGCCAAAACTTACAATTGATTTGCCAGAGGAAAAACCATCCACAGAGACTAACTGATACCTTTCCGACATATACTGTAAGATCTAAACCAGGCAAGACCAATTAGGGCTTCTAATCTCTCTAAAAGAATGTGGTGATCGATGGTGTCGAAAGCAGCAAAGGTCTACGAGCATCAGGACAGATGCAGAGCCTTGGTCTGACACCATTAAAAGGTAATTTACCACATTCACAAGTGCAGTCTCAATGCTATGAAGTGGTCCAAAACCAGACTGAAGCATTTCGTATACGTCATTTATCTTCAGGAAAGTAGTGAGTTACTGTGCAACAGCTTTTTCATTTTTTTTGAGGAATGGGAAATTCGATACAGGCTGATAGTTTTTTACATTTTCCAGGTCAAGGTTTGGCTTTTTCAAGAGAGGCTTTATGTCTGCCACTTTCAGTGAGTTTGGTACACATCCGGTGGATAGGGAGCTTGCTTTCTAATGATCATGATATTTTCATGAATTCATCACTGCTGTAGTGAAAGCCATCCTCTCTTGTTGAATGTTGCTTTTAAGTTAGCTTTGCGACAGTATAATAAATACATTTTGGATTGTTCTTATTCTCCTCAATTAGGTTGGAAAAATAGGATGACCAAGCAGCAGTGAGGGCTCTTAGATATTGCACGGTACTGTGTTTCAAAGAAAGTCGGAAGACTTCCAGTTTGGTGGAGTGCCATTTCCGTTCCAATTTTCTGGAAGCTTGCTTCAGGGCTCGGGTATTTTCTGTATACCAGGGAGGAAGTTTCTTGTGACAAAGGCTTTTTTTTTAGGGGTGCGACTGCATCTAGGGTTATATTTAGATCCTCAGTTAGGTGGTTAACCAATTTTTGTACTCTGACATCCTTGAGTAGGTGGGGGGAGTCTGGAAGGGAATCTAGGAATCTTTGGGTTGTCCGAGAATTTATAGCAGAGCTTTAGATGATCCTTGGTTGGGGTCTGAGCAGATTATTTGTTGCGATTGCAAACTTAATAAAATGGTGGTCTGATAGTCCAGGATTATGAGGAAAAACATTAAGATCCACAATAATTATTACACGGGACAAAACTAGATCCAGGGTATGACTGTGGCAATGAGTAGGTCCGGAGAAATGTTGGACAAAACCCCACTGAGTCGATAGTGACTCTGAAAGCCTTTTGGAGTGGGTCTGTGGACTTTTCCATGTGAATATTAAAGTTACAAAAAATGTGAATATTATCTGCCATGACTATAAGTTCCAATAGGAATTCAGGGAACTCAGTGAGGAACACTGTATACAAACCAGGAGGCTTGTAAACTGTGGCTGTAAAAAGTGATTGAGTAGAGTACATAGATTTCATGACCAGAAGCTCAAAAGACGAAAACGCAGTAATTTCCTAAAAAACTTTTATTCAATGTAGATTTTTTTGTCTCTGGCCTACACACAATACCCCATAATGTCAAAGTAGAGTTATGTTTTTCAATTAGTTCAGGAGTAAAACATTTGCTTAACAAATCACACAAAAAATGGCGATTAAATCAATTTTTAACCCATTTTGGAACAAAACTAAATGTGGAAAAAGTCAAAGGGTGTGGATACTTTCTGAAGGCACTGTACATGTACATTATCTCAACTAATTAATACCCCTGCACATTGACTCCATAGCAGTAGTCCTTGTATATAGTCTCATTACTACCTCGTACCCCTGCACAATGACTCCATAGCAGTAGTCCTTGTATATAGTCTCATTACTACCTCGTACCCCTGCACAATGACTCCATAGCAGTAGTCCTTGTATATAGTCTCATTACTACCTCGTACCCCTGCACATTGAATCCATACCAGTAGTCCTTGTATATAGTCTCATTACTACCTCGTACCCCTGCACATTGACTCCATAGCAGTAGTCCTTGTATATAGTCTCATTACTACCTCGTACCCCTGCACAATGACTCCATAGCAGTAGTCCTTGTATATAGTCTCATTACTACCTCGTACCCCTGCACAATGACTCCATAGCAGTAGTCCTTGTATATAGTCTCATTACTACCTCGTACCCCTGCACATTGAATCCATACCAGTAGTCCTTGTATATAGTCTCATTACTACCTCGTACCCCTGCACATTGACTCCATAGCAGTAGTCCTTGTATATAGTCTCATTACTACCTCGTACCCCTGCACATTGACTCCATAGCAGTAGTCCTTGTATATAGTCTCATTACTACCTCGTACCCCTGCACAATGACTCCATAGCAGTAGTCCTTGTATATAGTCTCATTACTACCTCGTACCCCTGCACAATGACTCCATAGAAGTAGTCCTTGTATATAGTCTCATTACAACCTCGTACCCCTGCACATTGACTCCATAGCAGTAGTCCTTGTATATAGTCTCCTTACTACCTCGTACCCCTGCACAATGACTCCATAGCAGTAGTCCTTGTATATAGTCTCATTACTACCTCGTACCCCTGCACAATGACTCCATAGCAGTAGTCCTTGTATATAGTCTCATTACTACCTCGTACCCCTGCACAATGACTCCATAGCAGTAGTCCTTGTATATAGTCTCATTACTACCTCGTACCCCTGCACAATGACTCCATAGCAGTAGTCCTTGTATATAGTCTCATTACAACCTCGTACCCCTGCACATTGACTCCATAGCAGTAGTCCTTGTATATAGTCTCCTTACAACCTCGTACCCCTGCACAATGATGCCAAAGCAGTAGTCCTTGTATATAGTCTCATTACTACCTCGTACCCCTGCACATTGACACCATACCAGTAGTCATTGTATATAGTCTCATTACCACCTCGTACCCCTGCACATTGACTCCACACCAGTAGTCCTTGTATATAGTCTCATTACTACCTCGTACCCCTGCACATTGACTACATACCAGTAGTCCTTGTATATAGTCTCATTACTACCTCGTACCCCTGCACATTGACTCCACACCAGTAGTCCTTGTACAGTATATAGTCTCATTACTACCTCGTACCCCTGCACATTGACTACATACCAGTAGTCATTGTATATAGTCTCATTACTATCTTGTACCACTGCACATTGACTCCATACCAGTAGTCCTTGTATATAGTCTCATTACAACCTCGTACCCCTGCACATTGACTCCATACCAGTAGTCCTTGTATATAGTCTCATTACAACCTCGTACCCCTGCTCATTGACGTGGTACCGGTACTCCTTGAATACAGCCCCGTTATTGCTATTTATTGTGTTTCTATTTTCTTTAAATATTAAGAAATATTACCCCTGCACAATGACTCCATAGCAGTAGTCCTTGTATATAGTCTCATTACAACCTCGTACCCCTGCACATTGACTCCATAGCAGTAGTCCTTGTATATAGTCTCCTTACTACCTCGTACCCCTGCACAATGATGCCAAAGCAGTAGTCCTTGTATATAGTCTCATTACTACCTCGTACCCCTGCACATTGACACCATACCAGTAGTCATTGTATATAGTCTCATTACCACCTCGTACCCCTGCACATTGACTCCACACCAGTAGTCCTTGTATATAGTCTCATTACTACCTCGTACCCCTGCACATTGACTACATACCAGTAGTCCTTGTATATAGTCTCATTACTACCTCGTACCCCTGCACATTGACTCCACACCAGTAGTCCTTGTACAGTATATAGTCTCATTACTACCTCGTACCCCTGCACATTGACTACATACCAGTAGTCATTGTATATAGTCTCATTACTATCTTGTACCACTGCACATTGACTCCATACCAGTAGTCCTTGTATATAGTCTCATTACTACCTCGTACACCTGCACATTGACTCCACACCAGTAGTCCTTGTATATAGTCTCATTACTACCTCGTACCCCTGCACATTGACTCCATACCAGTAGTCCTTGTATATAGTCTCATTACAACCTCGTACCCCTGCACATTGACTCCATACCAGTAGTCCTTGTATATAGTCTCATTACAACCTCGTACCCCTGCTCATTGACTTGGTACCGGTACTCCTTGAATACAGCCCCGTTATTGCTATTTATTGTGTTTCTATTTTCTTTAAATATTAAGAAATATTTCCCTCTTAAACTCTGCATTGTTGGGAAAGGGCTTGTACATAAACATTTAATGGTAACTTGTGACTTGGGACAAATAAAATGTTATTGATTGATTGACACACAGACACACACACAGCATACACTACACCAACATAGCACATACAGTTGAAGTCATAAGTTTACATACACTTAGGTTGGAGTCATTAAAACTTGTTATTCTACCACTCCACAAATTTATTGTTAACAAACTATAGTTTTGGCAAGTCGGTTAGGACATCTACTTTGTGCACGACACAAGTAATTTTTCCAACAGTTGTTTACAGACATATTATTTCACTTATAATTCACTGTATCACAATTCCAGGGGGTCAGAAGTTTACATACACTAAGTTGACTGTGCCTTTAAATAAATTGGAAAATTCCAGAAGATGATGCCATGGCTTTAGAAGCTTCTGATAGGTTAATTGATATCATTTGAGTCAATTGGAGGTGTACCTGTGGATGTATTTCAAGGCCTACCTTCAAACTCAGTGCCTCTTTGCTTGACATCATGGGAAAACCAAAAGAAATCAGCCAAGACCTCAGCAAACAATGTGTAGACCTCCACAAGTCTGCTTCATCCTTGGGAGTAATTTACAAACGCCTGAAGGTAACAAGTTCATCTGTGCAAACAATAGTACGCAAGTATGTACACCATGGGACCATGCAGCCGTCATTCCGCTCAGGAAGGAGACTCGTTCTGTCTCCTAGAGATGAACGTACTTTTGTGCGAAAAGTAAAGGAGCTTGTGAAGATGCTGGAGGAAACATGTATAAAAGTATACATATTCACAGTAAAATGAGTCCTATATCCACATAATCTGAAAGGCCGCTCAGCAAGGAAGACGCCACTGCTCCAAACCGCCATAAAAAAGCCAGACTATCGTTTGCAACTGCACATCATACTTTTTGGAGAAATGTCCTCTGGTCTGATGAAACAAAAAAAGTGTTTGGCCATAATGATCGTTGTTAAAAAGGGGGAGGCTTGCCAGCTGAAGAACACCATCCCAACCGTGAAGCACGGGGGTGGCAGCATCATGTTTTGGGGGTGCTTTGTTGCAGGAGGGACTGGTGCACTTCACAAAATTGATGGCATCATTAAGGATGGAAAATTATGTGGATATATTGAAGCAACATCTCAAGACATCAGTCAGGAAGTTAAAGCTTGATCACAAATGGGTCTTCCAAATGGACACTGACCCCAAGCATACTTCCAAAGTTGTGGCAAAATGGCTTAAGGACAACAAAGTCAAGGTATTGGAGTGGCCATCACAAATCCCTGACCTTAATCCCATAGAAAATTTGTGGGCAGAACTGAAAAAGCATGTGCGAGCAAGGAGGCCTACAAACCTGACTCAGTTACACCAGCTCTGTCAGGAGAAATGGGTCAAAATTCACCCAACTTATTGTGGGAAGCTTGTGGAAGGCTACCCGAAACATTTGACCCAAGATAAACAATTTAAAGGCAATGCTACCAAATACGAATTGAGTGTATGTAAACTTCTGACCCACTGGGAATGTGATGAAAGAAATTAAAGCTGAAATAAATCATTCTCTCTACTATTATTCTGACATTTCACATTCCTAATACAAAGTGGTGACCCTACCTGACCTAAAACAGGATTTTTTACTAGGATTAAATGTCAGGAATTGTGAAAAACTGAGTTTAAATGTATTTGGCTAAGGTGTATGTAAACTTCAGAATCCAACTGTATACCCTTACACAGAACGCACTCACTTCAAGCACGTGCCTGCATATAGGAAATCCTTATCCACAAAATATGCCCATCACCTGATCGACTCTAGCTCTTGTATAACTGTGAATACATAACCAGCTGAACTTGGTGGAGTGTGATAATGTTTTGTGAGAAGGTCTCTGTGGATGAGGATTACTTTCCATTGACTGAAGGATGGGGCTCTCGTACTGTACACTACAGCACTGAAGACAGATACCCTCATCTGCTCAGATCTCTCTCTCACTGGATCATTTCTGGGCCTTCCTGAGATGGCATTAGGTTTTATTTTTATGACAGGGTATGCCACCTGTAAAATGAGGCCTGATTCCTGTAGTGTGAGAGGCTATCGTCTGGCTGGGTTAGGGTTATGGCCTGGGTCGGACATAGCGCAGAAAGGCGTGTGACTTGGCCGGACTCGCACAAATTCCTCAAACAGAGTCAGAGGGGATGATGTGGTCAGACAGAACCGTACTACTGCAGATCTCACTCTCCTCTCTTTCTCTCTGTTTCTCTCTGTTTCTGCATTTCTCTCTCTGTTTCTCTCTCTCTCTCTCTCTCTCTCTCTCTCTCTCTCTCTCTATCTCTCTCTGTCTCTCTCGTTCTTACACTTTCTGCCCACTGTCTTTCTGTCATTGTCAATACATTTTTTTTTTATTAATGGACCTGCCTGGTAAAATCAAGTTTACAATAAGTAAAAAATAAAACTCTCTCAGTTTTTTCTATCTTTTTTTTTTCGTGCTGTTTATCTGTACAGTGTTAATATTTGCACACTCTATTTGCACACAGTCTCAGTAAGAGTTGACACACAATCCAGAGACTTCCCATCATACTATAATTGAGACATCATGTGCACTGAACTAAACTTATACCTGACACAAAAAGAGCCAAAGCCACAATTAACACACTTCCATGGAGGTAAAATGTCCTGGAAGCACAGTGAGTGTAACAGTGAGTGTAACTTGTGATGAGTTGTGAAAGGAATTTTATATGGAAAGTCTTTAAACATCCTCATCATCATCCTCCTCCTCATCATCCTCATCATCATCTTCCTTCTTCCCCTCATCATCAACTTCCTCCTTCCCCTCATCATCCTTCTTCTCCTATTATTCATCATCATCATCAGCTTCCTCCTCCCCCTTATCCTCATCTTCATCATCATTATCATCTTCCTCCTTCCTCTCAGCATCATCTTCCTCCTCCCCTCAGCATCCTCCTCATCGTCTTCCTCCTCCCCCTCCTCATTCGTCATCATCTTCCTCCTTCCCCTCACCATCCTCATCATCAATATTATTCAATGTCGTTGCATATAGTCTAGTTCTTGTGGCAGTTTTGTTTGGCAGTCAAACCTGGGTTGTCAGCACACTTCAAGACCATGTCAGTACGCTTATCTAAAGCCTAGGCTCGGGTCTCCAGGTCTCAGACGAGATCACTCATTATGCACGCATAGCTCACTGAACCACCTCCGCTCCACTTGTACGCAGAGCGACAGATAATCAGATAAACTATACCAATTAAGCAAATTTGCCCTGCCAATGGAGTCTATAGTCCAGTCAAGTTTTTATCAGACTGACTCAACTTCTACTGACTAAACTCCTACCGAGAATGACTCAACTCTTACTGAGAATGACTCAACTTTTACTGAGACTGACTCAAATTCTACTGAGACTGACTGACTCAACTTCTACTGAGACTGACTGACTCAACTTCTAATGAGACTGACTGACTCAACTTCTAATGAGACTGACTCAACTTCTATTGAGACTGACTAAACTTCTACGGAGACTGACTCAACTTCTACTGAGAATGACTCAACATCTAATGAGATTAACTCAACTTCAACCAAGACTGACTCAACTTCTACTGAGACTGACTCAAATTCTACTGAGACTGACTGACACAACTTCTACTGAGGCTGACTGACTCAACTTCTAATGAGACTGACTGACTCAACTTCTAATGAGACAGACTCAACTTCTACGGAGACTGACTCAACTTCTACTGAGAATGACTCAACATCTAATGAGATTAACTCAACTTCAACCAAGACTGACTCAACTTCTACCTAGACTGACTCAACTCCTACCAAGAATGACTCAACTCTTACAGAGACTGACTCAACTTCTACTAAGAATGACTCAACTTCTACTGAGGTTAACGCAACTTCTACTGACTCAACTTCTACTGAGTATGAATCAACTTGTACTAAGTAATCTTAAATAATCTTAGGAAAGGGTTCTTTATAGCACCATACAGGTTCCATTTAGAACCTTATGAGCATGGTTCTTTATTTAACCTTAAAAAAAGGTTCTATATAGCACCAAAAATGGATCTGCAATGGTTACAAGCCAAAGAACCCTAATTTGGCACTAATACAGAACCATTTTCTTTGTATGTATTCTCCCCTCTGTCTCTCTGTTCTGATTGTCTCTACCCTCGACTCTCTCTTAAGAAACTGTCAATCAAACAACACTGTGGACAACCATCACTTTGCATCACCTTAATGTAACCGATGTGAAATGGCTAGCTAGTTAGCGGGGTGTGCGCTAATAGCGTTTCAATCGGTGACTTCACTCGCTCTGAGTCCTTGAAGTAGTTTTTCCCCTTGCTCTGCAAGAGCCGTGGCTTTTGTGGAGCGATGGGTAACGATGCTTCGTGGGAGGCAGTTGTTGATGTGTGCAGAGGGTCCCTGATTCAAGCCCAGGTAGGGGCGTGGAGAGGGATGGAAGCTATACTGTTACATTAACAAAAGTTTATATAGAAGGTTTATGACCACAGTTCCTATGTTATAGAACCATATACATTTAATAAGTGCAATAAAGCTCAGTTACTGTGTGCACAATCAACCCATGCCTAAAAAATCCCTCAGTATTCACTGCCATTAATTTAAGGTGGGTCATCCCTCAGTATTCACTGCCATTAATTTAAGGTGGGCCATCCCTCAGTATTCACTGCCATTAATTTAAGGTGGGCCATCCCTCGGTGGATGTTTCCTTCTATCGCCCTTTATTTGTTGCTAAATGATTGTGAGTAATTACTCTCAAGGTCCTCCCTTGGCCAACCCTACAAAGTTATAAACCTCCATGTCACGATTGTAAAATTACAGGGATTGGGACGATATCACTGCCCCACTCACAGTAATAGTTTGATAAAGACTGGACTGAACTATAGACTCCATTGGCAGGAAAGATTGAACATGCTTGACCTAGTTGCTCTTACTATCTGTAGCTCTGCGTGCAAGTGGAGCGGAAGTGGTTCAGTGAACTATGCTCGCATGATGAGGGATCTTGTGTGAGACCTGAAGACCCGAGCCCAAGCTTCATCTCTGTGGAATAGCATGGTCTTAAGGTGTACAACCCAGGTTTGACTGCCAGGTGGTAAGCCCAGACTGCTAGAGTCGCCAAACAAAGTGACCACAACAACTAGACCAGCCTATATGCAAGAACATCTAATAATATTGATGATGATGATGAGGGGGAAGAGGAAGATAATGAGGATGAGGAGGAGGATGATGATGATGAGGATGTTAACAGACTTTCCATATAACATTCCTTTCATAACTCATCACAAGTTACATTCCCGGGTTCTTCATAACCATAACTGATGATAGAAAATAGAAAAGGAAGCTTTACCTCCATGGAAGTTTAAGAATGCCTTGGGTTCTTTTTGATGATGCAAAGTGTCAGGTATTAGTTCAGTTCCTTGCACATGATGTCTCAATTATAGTATGATGGGAAGTCTCTGGAATATGTAAGGACTGGATTACAGTAAAACTTGAGTTCTAGGAAGTAGTCCACATTGCAGTATAAAGTTGGTTGTATGTTACAGTGAAAGGGTGGTTACCCTAGTTGCCTTGGAGACGAGGCCGGGGGTGGAGCCCGCGCTCGCGGAAACTGGCTTTAAATAAGTGCTGGGAGTGAGAAGTTTTACACAGTTTCATTTGGATTCTACTCAGGAACTACTGACGGTAGTAACGGCGTAAACTACCACGATCCGGCCATCGCCTTGAACAGTATCGATTTGGACAAGACAATCAGAACCATGTGTGGTAAGGTCAAATAGAGCTACATCTTTTACTGTGCATCATGGAACTGGCAATCTGGAGTGCCTAATCAGGAGACAGTTTACGCATTATGCAAAAACATGACGGTAGGTTAGTTTAGTTTAGGCTATTACTATTATTGGAATCTGACAATTATTATGTATGTTGTTATTGTAGGCTATTTTAAACCAGTCCGTTCAGACAGTTTGTGTATGTGCGTCACTGAATGCTGAATGAAGTGCCATCCTTGTAGGCAATTTACATGTCAGTGCAGGCACTTTTTATATCTAAATATAAACCTCGATTAAATGTAGAGTTCAGCTGCGGTCCTCAGTACAATATATTGGTGGGACACTGATCCTCCCGCCGTAGATAACATCCCTCTTCCATGCATCCTGAATAGGACGTTGAGTTGCTACGTGTCAATTTACCTCCTCGGGGTAGGCCTGTCAATGACAGCTCAGCATTGTATTGTGAGCAGGTTCTGATGATACACATCAATGTGATATTATCGCCCCATGGAGCTTCATTTTCAAATGTCCAACATTTGGTAAAACGAAACGTAGCCTATGCTTAAAGATGTAGGTGTCACCAGAGTCGTTGGATTCTAGGCCTACGCACATTTATGTTGCTGAAATATGATTATGCATTATCATGAACATGTAGGATTGTTTAAGCAATAAGGAATGTTGTATATGACCAATATACCACGGCTGAGGGCTGTTCTTATGTATGACGCATCTCGGAGTACCTGGGTACAGCCCTTAGCGGTGGTATATTGGCCATATATAACAAACAAACCCCGAGGTGCCTTATTGCTATTATAAACTGGTTACCAACGTAATTAGAGCAGTAAAAATGCATGTTTTGTCATACACGTGATATATGATCTGATATACCACGGCTGTCAGCCAATCACCATTCAGGGCTTGAATGAACAAGTTTATAAATACTATTAAATACTTTTAGTTTAATAGTAACTATTTTGCCCCTAGGTGAGAAATCTAAGCAATGCGTTACAACAGACACTATATCTATGTCGGCCAGTTTGCTTTTCTCAGCCACTCAAAAAAATGCTATCTAGAACCTAAAAGGTTTCATCGGCTGTCCCCATAGGAGAACCCTTTGAATAATTATCCCTGTTTTGTTCCAGGTAGAACTATTTTGGGTTACATGGAGAACCCTTTCCACAGAAAGGTTCTACGTTCCACCTGAAACCAAAAATGGTTCTACCTGGAACCAGAAAGGCTTCTCCTATGTGGACAGCAGAAGAACCCTTTTGGAACCCTTTTTTCTAAGGTGTACTTGGTTGAGGCGAACATTGCGCTCCG
This sequence comes from Oncorhynchus mykiss, assembly GCF_013265735.2. Lineage (NCBI taxonomy): Eukaryota > Metazoa > Chordata > Actinopteri > Salmoniformes > Salmonidae > Oncorhynchus > Oncorhynchus mykiss. Next base: position 24,300,971 of record NC_050571.1, on the reverse strand, counting down.
CTCAATGGCCACCTTAAACCAACCTCCCTCCATTGCACAGCGCGCAGACTGGGAAGTTTAATTTCGCACATCACGGATCCCCTTTGAGGTGCTCCGGATACAGTGAAATGCTTACTTACAAGCCCTTAATCAACATTGCAGTTTAATTAAAAAATATATATAAATATAACAAATAATTAAGGAACCACAATAAAATATTCAGACAGCAGCAACTATTCTGTAAATGCTACCATTATATCCCCAGTTGGATAGAGACTAATTCATTGATATACACTTTTAAAAAAAATGTATATATATAAATATTATGATTCAATTTCACTTATTTGTCCCAGTTGGCCATGTCAGTAACCCATCTGCATAGGCCACTGCTTCCATGTTTACAGTATATTATAGAGGAGGATTTTTCCAAACACAGGAAGAGAGGATTGTGAAATACATCAAACAACTGTTGGGTTACTGAGTGACACTTTATCCGTCTCTGCTCTCAAATTCTTACACTACTTTGCTGAGAGTTTTATTCTATATTTGAATGAATACACTGTAAAATATGTATAGTACAGGACTCATCTCATCAACTGATTTGATTTGATTTGAACTGTTTGCTGCACCATAGCAACAGAATAGGTTTTACCCCCTGTGCTAACACGACTATGGGAAATGGCAGCCCCTATCCCTAACTCAACAACCCAGTATTGAATGTACAATCTACATTATAACTACACACTGTTGAATATGAAGATTGAAGAAGGAAAGGGAGGGTCAAAAAAGCAGTGAAAAGACCACAGAGCTGATCTATGTCTCTATGCCTCTATCTCGCTGTCTCTGTCTCTATCTTTATGTCTCTATGTTTCTATCTCTGTCTCTATCTTTATGTGTCTATGTTTCTATCTCTGTCTCTATCTCTATGTCTCTATCTTTACGTCTCTATGTCTCTGTCTCTATGTCTCTATCTTTGTGTCTATGTCTCTGTCTCTATCTCCATGTCTCTATCTTTATGTGTCTATGTCTCTATGTCTCTGTCTCTATGTCTATATTTTTGTCTCTGTCTCTATCTTTATGTCTTTGTCTATATGTCTCTGTCTCTATGTCTCTATCTTTATCTGGCTTTATATCTCTGTCTCTATTTCTCTATCTCTATATCTCTATGTCTCTGTCTCTATCTTTATGTCTCTATCGCTATATCTATGTCTGTATGTCTCTATCTCCATGTCTCTATGTCTCTGTCTCTATGTCTCTGTCTCTATGTCTTTGTCTCTATCTTTATGTCTCTATTTCTCTATCTTTATGTCTCTATTTCTCTATCTTTATGTCTCTGTCTCTGTCCTGTCTCTATGTCTCTGTCTCTATATCTCTGTCTCTATGTCTCTATCTTTATGTCTCTATTTTTATGTCTATGTCACTATGTTTCTGTCTCTGTCTCTTTATTTATGTCTCTGTCTCTATGTCTCTATCTCTATGCCTCTATCTTTATGTCTCTATCTCTATATCTATGTCTGTATGTCTCTATCTCCATGTCTCTGTCTCTGTCTCTATGTCTCTGTCTCGATGTCTCTATGTCTCTGTCTCTATGTCTATGTCTATGTCTCTATCTTTGTCTCTATTTTTATGTTTCTGTCTCTATGTCTCTGTATTTGTCTCTGTCTCTGTCTCTATCTCTATATCTCTCTCTCTGTCTCTATCTTTATGTCTCTATATATATGACTGTATCTCCATCTCCATGTCTCTTCTCCATGTCTCTATCTCTATGTCTCTATCTCTATGTCTCTATGTCTCTGTCTCGATGTCAATATGTCTCTGTCTCGATGTCTATATGTCTCTGTCTCGATGTCTAAATGTCTCTGTCTCGATGTCTATACGTCTCTATCTCCATGTCTCTATGTCTCTATCTCTATGTCTCTATCTCTATCTCCATGTCTCTATCTCTATGTCTCTATCTCTATGTCTCTGTCTCTATGTCTCTGTCTCGATGTCTATACGTCTCTATCTCCATGTCTCTATCTCCATGTCTCTATCTCTATGTCTCTATCTCTATGTCTCTGTCTCTATGTCTCTGTCTCGATGGCTCTATGTCTCTGTCTCGATGTCTATATGTCTCTATGTCTCTATGCCTCTGCCTCTGTCTCTGTATCTCTTGCTATCTTTTTCTCTCTCTCTCTCTCTCTCTCTCTCACTGTAGGGATCTTTGCCTACCTGAATTACTGTGTGCCTCGCACCAGAAAGGAGATATTTGAGACGCTGGTGAAGGGACTGCGAAGGCTGGAGTACAGAGGCTATGATTCAGCAGGTAAATAAATGAATATGTTTTATTTTCGCAGTTACATTTTTGCAGTGAAATGTGTTGTTTTACAGGCTCAGCCATAGTAGTACAGCACCCCTAAATCTTTCACCTTGTCGGCTTGGGTATCACCCTGAACACACACACACACACACACACACACACACACACACACACACACACACACACACACACACACACACACACACACACACACACACACACACACTATTAATGTATCCAGACTTACTGTGTAACTGTACAGACAGTTTAAGGCTTATAGCACAACTCAACTCATAGTAAAGCACTATTACATCATAAAACCCTAAGGACTACTGATTTCTGCCCTGTGTGATTCAGGCCGGTTAGACAGTATTTGTACATGCTCTGTGTGGTCATACTGAAGGTATGGTATCTAATCACTTACAAGGCAGCTGAAAGCTCCCAGTTCCTGTCAGTTATAGATCATCCTGCTGAGTGCATTGTAGATCTAGGTCCAGGAAGCAGGGCTATGTTGACACACAGGTAGGACAGGTAAAATGAGGTGGGGTGTGGACATCTGATTACATGCTCCATCTGAAACTGGTGTGGGCACTCCATCTAGCTTTAATACCTTATTACTTCCACTATCTGTTCATAGCTACAGCTAGGGGTTGATTTGGGACAGGGAATAGGTCAGCAACGCTCAGATAAGTCTGATGAGTTGAACTTATAACAGAGAAGGTAGTAGTAGAGAGCCCTCGTGAGGAGAGAATCTGTAGCCTTTAGTTCTGTTCTGAGCCTCACCGTGCACCAATGATATCTGCCTCACTGGTATTTACTATTGCTTTGGCATTCCTCCAATGGCATATTCCAGAGTACACAGACACGCATGAACCCCCCCCCCCCATGTTTGTTTATCCTGGAACACAGCCCCTTTCATGGCCGGTAAAACCCATATGCGACACACACACACAGTCATTACCTGTCATTCTATGTGAGCTGGTTAATATCCACAGGGGTTCCACAGTAATCAGCTCTTTGCTCTAAATTAACAACTGGATTAGGATTTGAAGTCTTTCAAACAAGCTTTCACATTGTCATGACTATTGTCTCAGTTAAAGTTGACCTGATTCATTGACTGGCCCTGCAGCCTACTAGCCAGTTAATATAGCCTGCATTGATGATGATTGGCTTAAGGTTGGTATTGGTATAAGTTTGCCTTGTCTCTCTGGTTTCAGGCATCGCTGTGGACAGTGACAAGAAGACAACGACAGAAGACAACAGCAAAATTGTTCTCATCAAGAAGAAAGGCAAAGTGAAGGCCCTGGATGAAGAGCTCTACAGTAGGTCTCACGACTACCTGCATCCATCACATTCCTGTTGTCCAGCGTCAGTATTATGTGTTGTTGAAGTATTCTATAGTCTGTAGCTCTCTCTCTTCTTGGTAACTCCTCTGTCCTTCTGCCGCAGAACCCTTCCAGTTTACTTCCCTCCTTCTTTGCCATAACTAATACCTGTCTAATGAAAGAGGCGACAGTGTAGGGTTACTGTAAGGGTAGCCTCTGCTGAGACCCCAACAACCGGATGTTCCGGTTTTCAGGGGAAATGAAAAGAGGGCGTGTGACGCGACCTCCGTTTTTCGACGTTGACAAGACGACACAACAGAGTTTCTAAACCTACGTACATACGTAACTGTCTCTGGCGACACTCCATCTTAACTCCTCCTCCACATTTACTGGATTGGTTGAACAGTGCAGAAGAGAACCTCCCCCGACAGTTTTTTTCCCTTCTCGTCAAGACCAGTATATAAGGGGTTCTAGTCTCAGAGGCCTTTCTTTTACACCTGCTACGTTAGGTAATGATAAAAGGTTGAATTACACTTCCGTAGTCCTCTGTCAGCTTCACCCTTTATCACAGTGCTTTATAATGCACCTTTATGGACCGATGTAATGATTCTCCCTTTCATGTTACTGTGCAGACATTGCCATACATGTAAAATGACATGCTCATGGCATTGATCTTGATGTGTCTTGTGAGCAGAGAAAGACTGCATGGATCTGGAGGTGGAGTTGGACACACACTTTGGCATTGCTCACACACGCTGGGCCACACACGGTGAACCCAGTGCCCTCAACAGCCATCCCCAGCGCTCCGACAAGAACAACGGTAACACACACTACACACACATACGCACACATGCCATACATACAGCTGCAAGAATACGTTTGTGAACCCTTTGGAATTACCTGGATTTCTGCATTGATTACTCATAAAATGTGTCACAATAATAGACAAATACAATCTGACTAAACTAATAACACACAAACAGATGTACTTTTCACATTTTCATTGAAGACATTGAGTAATCATTCATAGTGCAGCCTGGAAAAAGTAAGTGAACCCTTGAATTTAGTAACTTGTAGATCCTACTTTAGCAGAAACAACCTCCACCAAACATTTCCTGTAGCTGCTTATAAGACTTGCACAACATTGAGGAGGAAGATTTTTGAAATATTCCTCCCTACAAATCTGTTTCAGTTCATCAATATTTCTGGGTTGTCTTGATTCAGGTCAAGCCACAGCATGGTTAAGGTCAGGACTCTGACTTGGCCATTCCAAAACACAAATGTTCTTCCTTTCAGTCATTCTTTAGTTGATTTACTTGTGTGCTTTGGGTCATTGTCTTGTTGCATCACCCAACCTCTCTTAAGCCTGAGGTCATCTGCCCTGACATTCTCCTGTAAAATGTCTTGATACACTTTTGAATTAATTGTTCTCTCAATGATTGCAAGGCGTCCAGGCCCTGAGGCAGCAAAGCAGCCGCAAACCATGATGCTCTCTCCACCACGCTTCACACTTGGGATGAGTTTTTAGTGTTGGTGTGCAGTGCCCTTTTTCCTCCACACACATCGTTGTGCATTTTTCCCAAAAAGTTCAACTTTTGTCTCATCTGTCCACAGCACATTTTCCCAGAAGCATTATGGAACGTCCAGGTGGTCTTGGGCAAACTTGAGACGTGCCGCAATGTTTTTTTTTAGATAGCAGTGGTTTCCTTGGTGGTGTCCATCCATGAACACCATTGTTGTTCAGTGTTTTTCTGATAGTGGACACATGAACACAGACTATTGTTGTTTGTAGAGTTTTCTGGAGGTTTTTTGCTGTTACCCTTGGGTTCTTTCTCACCTCTTTCAGGATTGCCCTTTGTGCTCTTGGAGTGATCTTCGCTGGACGCCCACTCCTAGGGAGAGGAGCAACAGTCATGAATCTTCTCCATTTGTAGACATTTTGTCTTACTGTGGATTGATGAACACCAAGGTCTTTAGCAATGCTAATGTAACCTTTTCCAGATTTGTGCATCTCTATAATGTGTCTTCTAAGGTACTTTGAAAGTTGTTGGGATCGAGGCATGGTTCAAACTAACCAGTCATTCTGGAGAAGAACAGATTGGTCAGTAACCAGGTTTTGTGTGGCTTTGTTTAAAGGGCAGGGCACATGTGCAACCCACACATGCAACCCACTCATCTGCAACCCACTCATCTCATCTCCTTAATTGAAACAGCTGACTCCAAATAGTTTTAGGAGAAGTCGTTAACACAGAGGTTCACTTACTTTTTCCATCCTGCACATGAAGGATTACTCAAAGTCTTCAATACAAATGTGACAAGTACAACTGTTTGTGTGTTATTAGTTTAGTCAGATTGTGTCTGTCTATTATTGTGACTTAGACGAAGATCATACCACATTTTTATGAGTAATCAATGCAGAAATCCAGGGTTCACAAACGTATTCTTGCAACTGAACATACATACATGCATACTTACATACATACATACTTACATACTTACATACATACACACACCCACCCACGGCTCTGCCACATAGATTTCTGGAACGGAGGGGAGAGAGCTTTTTTTCTGTTTACCGATTGTCCAGAGATGTCAATGTGTAGTTACAGTACAGCTCACAGAGGTGTCTGGCCTCTGACAGAGTCCAGACAGACAGAGTCCAGACAGACAGAGTCCAGACAGAGGCAGAGGCCCAGACAGACCGACAGACAGGTTCTACTTCAGTTGACCATAGCCATGTCCTTCCTCAGGAACACATTATCATTTTACACATATTTTGTACAGTATCTTCACTGTATTCTCTCTCTCTCTTTTCCCCAGCGTTTGTTGTCATCCACAATGGCATCATCACCAACTACAAAGAGTTAAAGAAGTACCTGGTAAGTCCACTCCCCAGTATGTATTTCTGTAGTTTCACTATTTCAGTATCAAGGCTGTTTTGGGTCAAACCCTTGGTTATGGTCCGAGATATGATCAGAAGTGTCATAGGGTTTCAAGCCTTCTGTCATGCGAAGCTTTGCCTTTGACAATCTTAGGCCTGGGTCCTTTGTGTAGGGCTTTTTGACTGTTGCACTATTCCACACAAATGCAAGTGAATTGAAATGGCATTGAAAAAGTGGCAATGGGCAATGTTTACTTTAGGCAGAAGTCGTACATAGGCTGTGTAGAAAACCCTAAAGCGTTTGTTCAGCTCCCCTCTACATTGTGGACTTCACAGCGTGAGCAGCGCAAGTGATTTATATAAGGAAGGGAGTTTGTCAAATCGGAAAGTATGCACCTAAGAAATTGTTTTCAATATGAACTTTATATGCCCGAACTCAGAATCACTTGGGCTCTCCAAAAATAATATGGTCCCTGTGATAGAACATTTATGTTGATTGCCGATTACAGCTGTAGCAGGCTAACTCTCTCTCCCGCCTCCATTTTAACCCACACCTCTTTCAAGTGCCACACAAGCAGGCCATCCTGAATAGTTACTTATAGCTACCGCTACTGGTATTACTAGTTGCCACTCCTTATTATTGTGGTATATAATGTTGATACCTATACCATTGCAACTACACTGAGTATAAAAAAACATTAAGAACTCTTTCCATGATATAGACTGACCAGGTGAATCCAGGTGAAAGCTAGGATCCCTTATTGATGACACTTACAATAAACATACACCAGCGAAAGTTGCTGGGAAAGTAGCCCTGTTTCTGCCCTAGTCATGACTGTACTATACATGCTGTAAACTACAAAGGGAGAAGCCAAATTCTGAACCACACCCTTCTCAAGTACATACTCTGATACTCTTCACTCCGTTTTCCCCCCCAGCTATTACCAATGTTATCAGTAATTACTAGCAATTAATTTATCAAAAGCAGTTGATATGCTCTAACAATAAGTCAATAAGGTATGTACAAAGGAATTTTGTCACTGTGTTCTGTCTCACTGGTTTCTTGTGGCAGATGAAGTCTCAATACGTACTAAAATACACTGAGTATGCAAAACAACTATTTCAAAGACATAGACTGACCAAGTGAATCCGGGTGAAAGCTATGATCCCTTATTGATGTCACTTGTTAAATTCACTTCAATCAGTGTAGATGAAGGGGAGGAAAGAGGTTAAAGAATACTTTTTAAGCCTTGAGACAATTGAGACATGTATTGTGTATGTGTGTCATTCAGAGGGTGAATGGGTAGGACAAACAATTTATGTGCCTTTGAGCAGGGTATGGTAGATGGTGCCAGGTGCACCGGTTTGGGTCAAGAACTGCAATACTGCTGGGTTTTCCAACAGATGAGTTGTTAGTCTAGAGGAGTTGTTAGTCTAGAGGAGTTGTTAGTCTAGAGGAGTTGTTAGTCTAGAGGAGTTGTTCTGCTAGAGGAGTTGTTAGTCTAGAGGAGTTGTTCTGCAAGAGGAGTTGTTAGTCTAGAGGAGTTGTTAGTCTAGAGGAGTTGTTAGTCTAGAGGAGTTGTTATGCTAGAGGAGTTGTTAGTCTAGAGGAGTTGTTAGTCTAGAGGAGTTGTTAGTCTAGAGGAGTTGTTATGCTAGAGGAGTTGTTATGCTAGAGGAGTTGTTAGTCTAGAGGAGTTGTTAGTCTAGAGGAGTTGTTAGTCTAGAGGAGTTGTTATGCTAGAGGAGTTGTTATGCTAGAGGAGTTGTTAGTCTAGAGGAGTTGTTCTGCTAGAGGAGTTGTTAGTCTAGAGGAGTTGTTATGCTAGAGGAGTTGTTATGCTAGAGGAGTTGTTATGCTAGAGGAGTTGTTAGTCTAGAGGAGTTGTTAGTCTAGAGGAGTTGTTAGTCTAGAGGTGTTGTTAGTCTAGAGGAGTTGTTATGCTAGAGGAGTTGTTATGCTAGAGGAGTTGTTAGTCTAGAGGAGTTGTTAGTCTAGAGGAGTTGTTAGTCTAGAGGAGTTGTTAGTCTAGAGGAGTTGTTATGCTAGAGGAGTTGTTATGCTAGAGGAGTTGTTATGCTAGAGGAGTTGTTATGCTAGAGGAGTTGTTAGTCTACAGGAGTTGTTAGTCTAGAGGAGTTGTTCTGCTAGAGGAGTTGTTATGGTAGAGGAGTTGTTAGTCTAGAGGAGTTGTTAGTCTAGAGGAGTTGTTAGTCTAGAGGAGTTGTTATGCTAGAGGAGTTGTTAGTCTAGATGAGTTGTTATGCTAGAGGAGTTGTTATGCTAGAGGAGTTGTTATGCTAGAGGAGTTGTTATGCTAGAGGAGTTGTTATGCTAGAGGAGTTGTTAGTCTAGAGGAGTTGTTAGTCTAGAGGAGTTGTTAGTCTAGAGGAGTTGTTAGTCTAGAGGAGTTGTTATGCTAGAGGAGTTGTTATGCTAGAGGAGTTGTTATGCTAGAGGAGTTGTTATGCTAGAGGAGTTGTTAGTCTAGAGGAGTTGTTATGCTAGAGGAGTTGTTATGCTAGAGGAGTTGTTATGCTAGAGGAGTTGTTATGCTAGAGGAGTTGTTATGCTAGAGGAGTTGTTAGTCTAGAGGAGTTGTTAGTCTAGAGGAGTTGTTATGCTAGAGGAGTTGTTATGCTATAGGAGTTGTTAGTCTAGAGGAGTTGTTCTGCTAGAGGAGTTGTTCTGCTAGAGGAGTTGTTCTGCTAGAGGAGTTGTTAGTCTAGAGGAGTTGTTAGTCTAGAGGAGTTGTTAGTCTAGAGGAGTTGTTAGTCTAGAGGAGTTGTTAGTCTAGAGGAGTTGTTAGTCTAGAGGAGTTGTTATTCTAGAGGAGTTGTTATGCTAGAGGAGTTATTATGCTAAAGGAGTTGTTAGTCTAGAGGAGTTGTTAGTCTAGAGGAGTTGTTAGTCTAGAGGAGTTGTTAGTCTAGAGGAGTTGTTATGCTAGAGGAGTTGTTATGCTAGAGGAGTTGTTAGTCTAGAGGAGTTGTTAGTCTAGAGGAGTTGTTATGCTAGAGAAGTTGTTATGCTAGAGGAGTTGTTATGCTAGAGGAGTTGTTATGCTAGAGGAGTTGTTATGCTAGAGGAGTTGTTAGTCTAGAGCAGTTGTTCTGCTAGAGGAGTTGTTAGTCTAGAGGAGTTGTTATGCTAGAATAGTTGTTATGCTAGAGGAGTTGTTATGCTAGAGGAATTGTTAGTCTAGAGGAGTTGTTAGTCTAGAGGTGTTGTTAGTCTACAGAAGTTGTTAGTCTAGAGGAGTTGTTCTGCTACAGGAGTTGTTAGTCTAGAGGAGTTGTTAGTCTAGAGGAGTTGTTATGCTAGAGGAGTTGTTCTTCTAGAGGAGTTGTTAGTCTAGAGGAGTTGTTAGTCTAGAGGAGTTGTTAGTCTAGAGGAGTTGTTATGCTAGAGGAGTTGTTATGCTAGAGGAGTTGTTAGTCTAGAGGAGTTGTTAGTCTACAGGAGTTGTTAGTCTAGAGGAGTTGTTCTGCTAGAGGAGTTGTTAGTCTAGAGGAGTTGTTAGTCTAGAGGAGTTGTTAGTCTAGAGGAGTTGTTAGTCTAGAGGAGTTGTTATGCTAGAGGAGTTGTTATGCTAGAGGAGTTGTTATGCTAGAGGAGTTGTTAGTCTAGAGGAGTTGTTAGTCTAGAGGAGTGGTTGTGCTAGAGGAGTTGTTATGCTAGAGGAGTTGTTAGTCTAGAGGAGTTGTTATGCTAGAGGAGTTGTTATGCTAGAGGAGTTGTTATGCTAGAGGAGTTGTTATGCTAGAGGAGTTGTTATGCTAGAGGAGTTGTTATGCTAGAGGAGTTGTTATGCTAGAGGAGTTGTTATGCTAGAGGAGTTGTTAGTCTAGAGGAGTTGTTAGTCTAGAGGAGTTGTTATGCTATAGGAGTTGTTATGCTAGAGGAGTTGTTAGTCTAGAGGAGTTGTTAGTCTAGAGGAGTTGTTATCCTAGAGGAGTTGTTATGCTAGAGGAGTTGTTATGCTAGAGGAGTTGTTATGCTAGAGGAGTTGTTATGCTAGAGGAGTTGTTATGCTAGAGGAGTTGTTATGCTAGATGAGTTGTTAGTCTAGAGGAGTTGTTAGTCTAGAGGAGTTGTTAGTCTAGAGGAGTTGTTAGTCTAGAGGAGTTGTTCTGCTAGAGGAGTTGTTAGTCTAGAGGAGTTGTTCTGCAAGAGGAGTTGTTAGTCTAGAGGAGTTGTTAGTCTAGAGGAGTTGTTAGTCTAGAGGAGTTGTTATGCTAGAGGAGTTGTTAGTCTAGAGGAGTTGTTAGTCTAGAGGAGTTGTTAGTCTAGAGGAGTTGTTATGCTAGAGGAGTTGTTATGCTAGAGGAGTTGTTAGTCTAGAGGAGTTGTTAGTCTAGAGGAGTTGTTAGTCTAGAGGAGTTGTTATGCTAGAGGAGTTGTTATGCTAGAGGAGTTGTTAGTCTAGAGGAGTTGTTCTGCTAGAGGAGTTGTTAGTCTAGAGGAGTTGTTATGCTAGAGGAGTTGTTATGCTAGAGGAGTTGTTATGCTAGAGGAGTTGTTAGTCTAGAGGAGTTGTTAGTCTAGAGGAGTTGTTAGTCTAGAGGTGTTGTTAGTCTAGAGGAGTTGTTATGCTAGAGGAGTTGTTATGCTAGAGGAGTTGTTAGTCTAGAGGAGTTGTTAGTCTAGAGGAGTTGTTAGTCTAGAGGAGTTGTTAGTCTAGAGGAGTTGTTATGCTAGAGGAGTTGTTATGCTAGAGGAGTTGTTATGCTAGAGGAGTTGTTATGCTAGAGGAGTTGTTAGTCTACAGGAGTTGTTAGTCTAGAGGAGTTGTTCTGCTAGAGGAGTTGTTATGGTAGAGGAGTTGTTAGTCTAGAGGAGTTGTTAGTCTAGAGGAGTTGTTAGTCTAGAGGAGTTGTTATGCTAGAGGAGTTGTTAGTCTAGATGAGTTGTTATGCTAGAGGAGTTGTTATGCTAGAGGAGTTGTTATGCTAGAGGAGTTGTTATGCTAGAGGAGTTGTTAGTCTAGAGGAGTTGTTAGTCTAGAGGAGTTGTTAGTCTAGAGGAGTTGTTAGTCTAGAGGAGTTGTTATGCTAGAGGAGTTGTTATGCTAGAGGAGTTGTTATGCTAGAGGAGTTGTTATGCTAGAGGAGTTGTTAGTCTAGAGGAGTTGTTATGCTAGAGGAGTTGTTATGCTAGAGGAGTTGTTATGCTAGAGGAGTTGTTATGCTAGAGGAGTTGTTATGCTAGAGGAGTTGTTAGTCTAGAGGAGTTGTTAGTCTAGAGGAGTTGTTAGTCTAGAGGAGTTGTTATGCTAGAGGAGTTGTTATGCTATAGGAGTTGTTAGTCTAGAGGAGTTGTTCTGCTAGAGGAGTTGTTCTGCTAGAGGAGTTGTTCTGCTAGAGGAGTTGTTAGTCTAGAGGAGTTGTTAGTCTAGAGGAGTTGTTAGTCTAGAGGAGTTGTTAGTCTAGAGGAGTTGTTAGTCTAGAGGAGTTGTTAGTCTAGAGGAGTTGTTATGCTAGAGGAGTTGTTATGCTAGAGGAGTTGTTATGCTAGAGGAGTTGTTATGCTAGAGGAGTTGTTATGCTAGAGGAGTTGTTAGTCTAGAGCAGTTGTTCTGCTAGAGGAGTTGTTAGTCTAGAGGAGTTGTTATGCTAGAATAGTTGTTATGCTAGAGGAGTTGTTATGCTAGAGGAATTGTTAGTCTAGAGGAGTTGTTAGTCTAGAGGTGTTGTTAGTCTACAGAAGTTGTTAGTCTAGAGGAGTTGTTCTGCTACAGGAGTTGTTAGTCTAGAGGAGTTGTTAGTCTAGAGGAGTTGTTATGCTAGAGGAGTTGTTCTTCTAGAGGAGTTGTTAGTCTAGAGGAGTTGTTAGTCTAGAGGAGTTGTTAGTCTAGAGGAGTTGTTATGCTAGAGGAGTTGTTATGCTAGAGGAGTTGTTAGTCTAGAGGTGTTGTTAGTCTACAGGAGTTGTTAGTCTAGAGGAGTTGTTCTGCTAGAGGAGTTGTTAGTCTAGAGGAGTTGTTAGTCTAGAGGAGTTGTTATGCTAGAGGAGTTGTTAGTCTAGAGGAGTTGTTATGCTAGAGGAGTTGTTATGCTAGAGGAGTTGTTATGCTAGAGGAGTTGTTAGTCTAGAGGAGTTGTTAGTCTAGAGGAGTGGTTGTGCTAGAGGAGTTGTTATGCTAGAGGAGTTGTTAGTCTAGAGGAGTTGTTATGCTAGAGGAGTTGTTATGCTAGAGGAGTTGTTATGCTAGAGGAGTTGTTATGCTAGAGGAGTTGTTATGCTAGAGGAGTTGTTATGCTAGAGGAGTTGTTATGCTAGAGGAGTTGTTAGTCTAGAGGAGTTGTTAGTCTAGAGGAGTTGTTATGCTATAGGAGTTGTTATGCTAGAGGAGTTGTTAGTCTAGAGGAGTTGTTAGTCTAGAGGAGTTGTTATCCTAGAGGAGTTGTTATGCTAGAGGAGTTGTTATGCTAGAGGAGTTGTTATGCTAGAGGAGTTGTTATGCTAGAGGAGTTGTTATGCTAGAGGAGTTGTTATGCTAGATGAGTTGTTAGTCTAGAGGAGTTGTTAGTCTAGAGGAGTTGTTAGTCTAGAGGAGTTGTTATGCTAGAGGAGTTGTTATGCTAGAGGAGTTGTTATGCTAGAGGAGTTGTTAGTCTAGAGGAGTTGTTAGTCTAGAGGAGTTGTTAGTCTAGAGGAGTTGTTAGTCTAGAGGAGTTGTTATGCTAGAGGAGTTGTTATGCTAGAGGAGTTGTTAGTCTAGAGTAGTTGTTAGTCTAGAGGAGTTGTTAGTCTAGAGGAGTTGTTAGTCTAGAGGAGTTGTTATGCTAGAGGAGTTGTTAGTCTAGAGGAGTTGTTAGTCTAGAGGAGTTGTTATGCTAGAGGAGTTGTTAGTCTAGAGGAGTTGTTAGTCTAGAGGAGTTGTTAGTCTAGAGGAGTTGTTAGTCTAGAGGAGTTGTTATGCTAGAGGAGTTGTTAGTCTAGAGTAGTTGTTAGTCTAGAGGAGTTGTTAGTCTAGAGGAGTTGTTAGTCTAGAGGAGTTGTTATGCTAGAGGAGTTGTTATGCTAGAGGAGTTGTTATGCTAGAGGAGTTGTTATGCTAGAGGAGTTGTTAGTCTAGAGGAGTTGTTATGCTAGAGGAGTTGTTATGCTAGAGGAGTTGTTATGCTAGAGGAGTTGTTATGCTAGAGGAGTTGTTATGCTAGAGGAGTTGTTAGTCTAGAGGAGTTGTTAGTCTAGAGGAGTTGTTAGTCTAGAGGAGTTGTTATGCTAGAGGAGTTGTTATGCTATAGGAGTTGTTAGTCTAGAGGAGTTGTTCTGCTAGAGGAGTTGTTCTGCTAGAGGAGTTGTTCTGCTAGAGGAGTTGTTAGTCTAGAGGAGTTGTTAGTCTAGAGGAGTTGTTAGTCTAGAGGAGTTGTTAGTCTAGAGGAGTTGTTAGTCTAGAGGAGTTGTTATTCTAGAGGAGTTGTTATGCTAGAGGAGTTATTATGCTAAAGGAGTTGTTAGTCTAGAGGAGTTGTTAGTCTAGAGGAGTTGTTAGTCTAGAGGAGTTGTTAGTCTAGAGGAGTTGTTATGCTAGAGGAGTTGTTATGCTAGAGGAGTTGTTAGTCTAGAGGAGTTGTTAGTCTAGAGGAGTTGTTATGCTAGAGGAGTTGTTATGCTAGAGGAGTTGTTATGCTAGAGGAGTTGTTATGCTAGAGGAGTTGTTATGCTAGAGGAGTTGTTAGTCTAGAGCAGTTGTTCTGCTAGAGGAGTTGTTAGTCTAGAGGAGTTGTTATGCTAGAATAGTTGTTATGCTAGAGGAGTTGTTATGCTAGAGGAATTGTTAGTCTAGAGGAGTTGTTAGTCTAGAGGTGTTGTTAGTCTACAGAAGTTGTTAGTCTAGAGGAGTTGTTCTGCTACAGGAGTTGTTAGTCTAGAGGAGTTGTTAGTCTAGAGGAGTTGTTATGCTAGAGGAGTTGTTCTTCTAGAGGAGTTGTTAGTCTAGAGGAGTTGTTAGTCTAGAGGAGTTGTTAGTCTAGAGGAGTTGTTATGCTAGAGGAGTTGTTATGCTAGAGGAGTTGTTAGTCTAGAGGTGTTGTTAGTCTACAGGAGTTGTTAGTCTAGAGGAGTTGTTCTGCTAGAGGAGTTGTTAGTCTAGAGGAGTTGTTAGTCTAGAGGAGTTGTTATGCTAGAGGAGTTGTTAGTCTAGAGGAGTTGTTATGCTAGAGGAGTTGTTATGCTAGAGGAGTTGTTATGCTAGAGGAGTTGTTAGTCTAGAGGAGTTGTTAGTCTAGAGGAGTGGTTGTGCTAGAGGAGTTGTTATGCTAGAGGAGTTGTTAGTCTAGAGGAGTTGTTATGCTAGAGGAGTTGTTATGCTAGAGGAGTTGTTATGCTAGAGGAGTTGTTAGTCTAGAGGAGTTGTTATGCTAGAGGAGTTGTTATGCTAGAGGAGTTGTTATGCTAGAGGAGTTGTTATGCTAGAGGAGTTGTTAGTCTAGAGGAGTTGTTAGTCTAGAGGAGTTGTTATGCTATAGGAGTTGTTATGCTAGAGGAGTTGTTAGTCTAGAGGAGTTGTTAGTCTAGAGGAGTTGTTAGTCTAGAGGAGTTGTTATCCTAGAGGAGTTGTTATGCTAGAGGAGTTGTTATGCTAGAGGAGTTGTTATGCTAGAGGAGTTGTTATGCTAGAGGAGTTGTTATGCTAGATGAGTTGTTAGTCTAGAGGAGTTGTTAGTCTAGAGGAGTTGTTAGTCTAGAGGAGTTGTTATGCTAGAGGAGTTGTTATGCTAGAGGAGTTGTTATGCTAGAGGAGTTGTTAGTCTAGAGGAGTTGTTAGTCTAGAGGAGTTGTTAGTCTAGAGGAGTTGTTAGTCTAGAGGAGTTGTTATGCTAGAGGAGTTGTTATGCTAGAGGAGTTGTTAGTCTAGAGTAGTTGTTAGTCTAGAGGAGTTGTTAGTCTAGAGGAGTTGTTAGTCAAGAGGAGTTGTTATGCTAGAGGAGTTGTTAGTCTAGAGGAGTTGTTAGTCTAGAGGAGTTGTTATGCTAGAGGAGTTGTTAGTCTAGAGGAGTTGTTAGTCTAGAGGAGTTTAGTCTAGAGGAGTTGTTATGCTAGAGGAGTTGTTAGTCTAGAGTAGTTGTTAGTCTAGAGGAGTTGTTAGTCTAGAGGAGTTGTTAGTCTAGAGGAGTTGTTATGCTAGAGGAGTTGTTATGCTAGAGGAGTTGTTATGCTAGAGGAGTTGTTATGCTAGAGGAGTTGTTATGCTAGAGGGGTTGTTAGTCTAGAGGAGTTGTTAGTCTAGAGGAGTTGTTAGTCTAGAGGAGTTGTTATGCTAGAGGAGTTGTTAGTCTAGAGGAGTTGTTAGTCTAGAGGAGTTGTTAGTCTAGAGGAGTTGTTAGTCTAGAGGAGTTGTTAGTCTAGAGGAGTTGTTATGCTAGAGGAGTTGTTAGTCTAGTTACTGGTACATCTGGGAGTGCTGCTTCATTAAGCTTGTAACATTCATTCTGATCCCCACCCTCTTTAAGAACTCCAAGGGCTACGAGTTTGAGTCCGAGACGGACACAGAGGTCATCCCTAAACTGATCAAATATGTTTACGACAACCGTGAGAGAGAAGACTTGTCCTTCTCTACGCTGGTGGAGAGGGTCATTCAACAGCTGGTGAGTACTGGGACACCTCAACACTGTTCTAATATGTAATTACTATGGTGCTACTAAGTAATGTACTTCTATTACTATTGCTACTCTACTACTACTACTACTGGTGCTACTGTTACTGCTACTGCTACTACTATTACTACTACTATTACTATCATTACTCTGCTACTACTACTACTATTACTACTAATACTACTACTACTATTACTATTATTACTCTGCTACTACTACTACTACTAATACTACTACTACTACTACTAATACCACTACTACTACTAATAATACTACTACTACTATTACTACTACTATTGCTATTATTACTCTGCTACTACTACTGCTATTACTACTACTACTACTACTACTATTACTACTACTACTACTACTGCTGCTGCTGCTGCTACTACTACTACTACTACTACTACTGCTACTAACACTACTACTACTATTACTACTACTACTACTACTACTACTACTACTACTGCTGCTACTACTACTGCTGCTACTGCTACAATTATTACTACTACTACTACTGCTGCTACTGCTACTACTACTACTACTACTACTATTACTATACTATTACTACTACTACTACTACTACTACTACTACTACTACTACTACTACTACTACTACTGCTACTACTACTACTACTACTACTACTGCTACAATTATTACTACTACTACTACTGCTATTATTACTACTACTACTACTGCTGCTACTACTACTACTACTACTACTACTACTATTACTACATTGACTTCTACTACTACTATCACTACTACTATTACTATTATTACTACTACTACTATTACTACATTGACTTCTACTACTACTATCACTACTACTACTACTATTATTACTATTACTACATTGACTTCTACTACTACTATCACTACTACTACTATCACTACTACTATTACTACTACTATTACTACATTGACTTCTACTATTACTATTATTACTACTGCTACTGCTACTACTACTGCTACTACTACTTCTATCAGTACTATTACTACTGCTACTACTACTACTACTACTACTATCACTACTACTATTACTACTGCTACTACTACTACTATCACTACTACTATTACTACTGCTACTACTACTACTATCACTACTACTATTACTATTATTAATACTACTACTGCTACTACTACTATTACTACTGCTGCTGCTACTAAACAAAAATGAATTGCTTGACAAAATAACAAGAACCCTCTCAGATTCCATCTTGCACTATGATGAATGCCAGGTCTTAAACAGCATTGTAAAATGGGTTTGTTTTTAACAACAACAGAGCAACAATATCTCCCAGTTCCTCTCGATGACGTCATCATTCCATACCCCTGTCCCGTAGCTCTGTGTCATTGAGTCCAATCTAGCCTAAAATCTGCCCCCCCCCCCCCCCCCCCTTCTATCTCCATTGAGCCCAGTATGACGTTACTTCACTTTCCGTCCCATTAATAGTGTTACATCATCACCAAAACAGTCATCATTGCAACCGCCCTAACAACATCTTTAGTGACATCACATCTGTATCTGGGGACCAGGAGCGAGACAGACTAACGTACTTAATCACTTTTTCACTTACTAGATTGTCCAGTCATTTTCTCTCATTTTCTCTCTGTCTCGCTCAGTTCTAAACACACTCTTTTGTCTTATTGGAGACCGTCCCATCTCAGCCCCATCTCCCCTCTCCCTGGCTCATCCCAGCCCCATCTCCCCTCTCCCTGGCTCATCCCAGCCCCATCTCCCCTCTCCCTGGCTCATCCCAGCCCCATCTCCCCTCTCCCTGGCTCATCCCAGCCCCATCTCCCCTCTCCCTGGCTCATCTCAACCCCATCTCCCCTCTCCCTGGCTCATCCCAGCCCCATCTCATCTCAGCCCCATCTCCTCTCCCTGGCTCATCTCAACCCCATCTCCTCTCTCCCTGGCTCATCTCAGCCCCATCTCATCTCAGCCCCATCTCCTCTCTCCCTGGCTCATCTCAGCCCCATCTCCTCTCTCTCTGGCTCATCTCAGCCCCATCTCCTCTCTCCCTGGCTCATCTCAGCCCCATCTCCTCTCTCTCTGGCTCATCTCAGCCCCATCTCCTCTCTCCCTGGCTCATCTCAGCCCCATCTCCTCTCTCTCTGGCTCATCTCAGCCCCATCTCCTCTCTCCCTGGCTCATCTCAGCCCCATCTCCTCTCTCCCTGGCTCATCTCAGCCCCATCTCCTCTCTCCCTGGCTCATCTCAGCCCCATCTCCCCTCTCCCTGGCTCATCTCAGCCCCATCTCCCCTCTCCCTGGCTCATCTCAGCCCCATCTCCTCTCTCCCTGGCTCATCTCAGTCCCATCTCCTCTCTCACTGGCTCCCTGTAAAAGCTCTGAGAAGATCACAGAGGATCAAGAGTATCTTACAGCTTCACATGGTTTGGGCTAATAGAAACCAGACCAGAGCAGACCCTTTACAGTCTAAAGACCACTGCCTCCCCTCTCTTTCTTCTACTATCCCTCCTCCTTCTCTCTCCACCCTCCTCCCTCCCTCTTTTCAATCTTTTCTCTCTTCCCCGTCCTCTCCACTCACTCCCCACTCCTCTGCTCTCCACTCTCCCTGGCTCATCTCAGCCCCATCTCCTCTCTCCCTGGCTCATCTCAGCCCCATCTCCTCTCTCCCTGGCTCATCTCAGCCCCATCTCATCTCAGCCCCATCTCATCTCAGCCCCATCTCATCTCAGCCCCATTTCCACTCTCCCTGGCTCATCTCAGCCCCATCTCCACTCTCTATGGCTCATCTCATCCCCATCTCCCCTCTCCCTGGCTCATCCCAGCCCCATCTCATCTCAGCCCCATCTCCTCTCCCTGGCTCATCTCGACCCCCTCTCCTCTCTCCCTGGCTCATCTCAGCCCCATCTCCTCTCTCTCTGGCTCATCTCAGCCCCATCTCCTCTCTCCCTGGCTCATCTCAGCCCCATCTCCTCTCTCCCTGGCTCATCTCAGCCCCATCTCCCCTCTCCCTGGCTCATCTCAGCCCCATCTCCCCTCTCCCTGGCTCATCTCAGCCCCATCTCCTCTCTCCCTGGCTCATCTCAGTCCCATCTCCTCTCTCACTGGCTCATCTCAGCCCCATCTCCCCTCTCCCTGGCTCATCTCAGCCCCATCTCCTCTCTCCCTGGCTGATCTCAGTCCCATCTCCTCTCTCACTGGCTCCCTGTAAAAGCTCTGAGAAGATCACAGAGGATCAAGAGTATCTTACAGCTTCACAGGGTTTGGGCTAATAGAAACCAGACCAGAGCAGACCCTTTACAGTCTAAAGACCACTGCCTCCCCTCTCTTTCTTCTACTATCCCTCCTCCTTCTCTCTCCACCCTCCTCCCTCCCTCTTTTCAATCTTTCCCCTCTTCCCCATCCTCTCCACTCACTCCCCCCTCCTCTGCTCTCCCTTCTCCTCTCTCCTCCTCCCCTTCCCCTCTCTATCCAGGGCGGCAGGGTAGCCTAGTGGTTAGAGCGTTGGACTAGTAACCGGAAGGTTGCAAGTTCAAACCCCCGAGCTGTTGTTCTGCCCCTGAACAGGCAGTTAGTTAACCCACTGTTCCTAGGCCGTCATTGAAAATAAGAATTTGTTCTTAACTGACTTGCCTAGTTAAATAAAGGTAAAATAAAAAAATATTCCATCTCCCTCCTCTTCCCTTCCTCTCCTTCTCCCCTTCCCTTCTATCTCCCCCCACTGGTTTTATGTTTATCCCTAATCATCCCTCTCTCAACATCCCCATTACTACCCCCCACGCGGATCAATACAGGTTAAGAAGTCTATCCAAAAAGAGACAGGGAATTTCAATGTTGCTCACTGCTTGTCTGTTCGACTGAAACTGATGTCTACATTTTCCTCCCATGTATTTAGCATTTTTACAAATCTTCATCCTTCTTCTCCTTTTCATCTTCATCATCATCATGAACACTAACATATTCTCTCCTCTTTGTCATCCTGTTTTAGGAGGGGGCCTTCGCCCTGGTGTTCAAAAGCCATTATTTCCCCGGAGAGGCTGTAGCCACCAGGTCAGTATACATGTCCACTACCTCACACGTCTCTCTCCGTCTGGTCTTGTCTGTGAGTTCTCCACACACTAACGTATGGAAACATGATCAAAAAAATAATCAAGACCCATTGACATTGACTCATCATCTATTGCCACAATAAAGCAATAAAACCTGATTAGCCATATATTGGTGTTCAGATTGTGTGTCTCTGCCTACGTCTATTCCGTCTATTCCATGGGTCACGTTTGATGACAGGAAGTTGAAACAGTCAGGGTTTACAGGAAAGGGGTGGAAGTGTGAGGTGGATCTCTCTTTAAGTGTGTGTGTGTGTGTGTGTGTGTGTGTGTGTCTGTGTCTGTGTCTGTGTGTGTGTGTGTGTGTGTGTGTGTGACTTTTAGATCCAGACAGGGGAGTGTGGTCCAGGTTCAGTCACTCCTTGCTGGGCCTCTCTAAAGCTGGCTGCTGGCCTCTTGCCTGGCTCTCCTCTACTCTACTCTCTGTGACTCATTAGGCTCTGCTCTGTTTCCTCTTGCTTCTCAGGGAGAAAACCCTGGCCAGCACCTATTACACTCAATCACCTCTGACGTCTTGATTTCTTCAATTATTTCTCTCTGTTTCCTCGTTGGTAGACTGAGAGAAGAGGGCGAGGGCTGTTGACCTATGGTTTATAGTACACAGTAAAGAGGATGATTGGTTGATGTTGGTGCTGTTGCCAGGGTTCAGTTAGTCCACCTGTTGTTGCTCCACCTGGATATAGTGGGTTTCACTGAATAATATAACTCTCTCTCTCTCTCTCTCTCTCTCTCTCTCTCTCTCTCTCTCTCTCTCTCTCTCTCTCTCCCTACCCTCTCTGTCTCTCTCTCTCTCCCTACCCTCTCTCTTCTCTTCTCTTCTCTCTCTCTCTCTCTCTCTCCCTCCCTACCCTCTCTCTTCTCTCTCTCTCTCTCTCTCTCTCTCTCTCCCTACCCTCTCTGTCTCTATCTCTCCCTACCCTCTCTCTCTCTCTCTCTCTCTCTCTCTCTCTCTCTCTCTCTCTCTCTCCCTACCCTCTCTGTCTTTCTCTCTCTCTCTCTCTCTCCCTACCCTCTCTGACTCTTTCTCTCATTTTCTCTCTGATAGTTGCCTGCTGTTTTTAGCTTAGTCTTGTATTGAGAGCCAGGGACTGAGCTGACAGTTAATGTCTTGCATTGTTAGCGCTGTCTCCCAGGGTAGAGGGAGAAACGGAGGGAGGAAGTGATTAAGCAGTGATGCTAGCCCCTGCTCCCTCTCTTTTTGGCAGAACTTATCAGCCCTCCATCAAGGCTTGCCTGAGAATCACTGTCTCTACATCTCTCTCTCTCTCTCTCTCTCTCTCTCTCTCTCTCTCTCTGTACCCTGCCATTACACCTGCAACCCTGTACATGTGACTATTAAACACTGTACCCTGCCATCACACCTGTAACCCTGTACATGTGACTATTAAACACTGTACCCTGCATCACACCTGCAACCCTGTACATGTGACTATTAAACACTGTACCCTGCATCACACCTGGAACCCTGTACATGTGACTATTAAACACTGTACCCTGCCATCACACCTGCAACCCTGTACATGTGACTATTAAACACTGTGCCCTGCCATCACACCTGCAACCCTGTACATGTGACTGTTAAACACTCTGAATCTGAAAAGAACAGCACAGCATACTGCCTTTCAGCCTGACGTCACTCTGCCCAAGTGTACAGCTCCTTGTTCACTGCTCCCAGCTCCACGTACAGGGCTGACAGAGAAGACAAGGATACAGGGAACAGAGGGAAAGAAAAGAGTGTAATTGAGAAACTGCTGTTTTCTTTGAGCCTCAGGTGGGAATTACCCCAGCCAAGTGTAAGCTGTCAAACAGCACAATGCTACATACATAGGTGTAATTGAGATGTAGATATTTATGGAGTGTTAAGTACTTTTATCAGGTGCTTGGTGTACAGTGCACTCTGTCATAGGTCCTACTTGATCTATATACAGATTAGGTTTGCCACGCCCTCTCTCCTCACCTGTTATGCACACACACACACACACACACACACACACACACACACACACACACACACACACACACACACACACACACACCAGCCAATCAGAGAAGCACACATGGAGCACTGGAGACAGAATGCATGGCTGATGAGCTAGAAACAGGAGCAGGAACTGACTCAACCACCTGTAGGGGAGAGGGAGGACAAGGAGCAGGAACCTGCTAAAAAACAAGAGAGAGACAGAGGGAACGAGGAAGAGGAGGAGGGGGAGAGGTGAATTAGGGGACAGACAGGCAGAGAGTAAAAGTAAGAGATAGTATGACAGAGACACACAGAGGAGAAAAAGGAGAGAGAGCGAGGAGTGCTCCAGGTACTTCATTATCGTGGAGTGAACAATGGGAGTCATTCAACAGCGACACTCGGGAGAAAGAGTTCAGCTGAGGTGTGGAGACCAATCCCAGCTCATGTTCCCCTGCTGAGGGAAATGTTACACTCACAAGACATTTTTTAAGACATTACACTGTGTGCTCGTTTGTGTTCTCTCACACAAGATAGAAATCTAACCATTTCTCCCCTTCTATCCCCTCTGTCTTTCCCCTTCATCCCCATCCCCCTATCATCCCCCTCTCATTCCCCTATCATCCCCATCCCCCTCTCATCCCCCTATCATCCCCCTATCATTCCCCTTTCTCTCTCTCTCCTTCAGGAGAGGAAGTCCTCTTCTCATTGGTGTGCGGAGCAAGTATGAGCTTTCCGCAGAGCACATCCCGATCCAGTACAACAGTGGTGAGCTCTGTTCCTCTCTCCCAAGCCTCTTCTCCAGCTGACGTTCTCACTTCACAGTGTTCTCCAACCTCGCTGTCTGCCCACTGTCCTCACAGAAACCTGACTGTGTTAGTTAACGCATCTGAACACGTTCTGTTCCATAATATTCATGGTCAGATCTCTAACTTGAGACACAAGTGTGTAACTGGAACTGACACATACATCATGCATTGATATTAATGAGGTTATATGTCTGTATCTCAAGTCATGATTCAGGTCAGTAGGAGTACACCCTTGCATAACAAACTAACCAACCTAATCAATCAATTAAGTAACTGTGTCCTAACCCTAACAGTAGCAGTACTTACTGTGAGCAGTACCCATATCTGTCCTAACCAAAGCAGTAGCAGTACTTACTATGAGCAGTATCTGTATCTGTCCTAACCCTAACAGTAGCAGTACTTACTGTGAGCAATACCTGTATCTGTCCTAATCCTAACAGTATCTGTATCTGTCCTAACCCTAACAGTATACTAACCCTAACCCTGTCCTATCCGTAGCACCATACTACTTTGTCCTGAGGGACTGTGCAGTCACCCCAGTGTCTACAGAGCGACAGGGGGCTGCTGAGCCCGTAGGTGCGCTAACTACCAAATAAACACGTGGGTGTTGTGGGTTCTCACCTCTGATTGGATTGAACCGCCTCATAAGAGTTGCATGACTAACAACAATCAGAATCCCTTTAATCAGACACACGTCTCCAATGATTCCACTGCTAAATGATTGTCTACTTGTGCAAAAATGATGCAGAATCACAAAAATTATGGTTATGAGAAATGAGACTCTTGCTTCTTGTGGAAATGCTGCCAGTAGTGTGTTGAACCTCTATGGGTTATTATAGGTTAACATCATGATCACACTCAGTGGAAAGTAGTGTCAGGTTAATAACATAACAATAAGACATTATGTCTCTAAAGCGCCCTTTCTTCTGATGAATAGGGTGCTGAATCCTCATCCTCTAACTATTACCTAGAAACGAGGAGTAGGACAGCCCTCTCCAAATGATAGATTTCAAATTGACCTTGATATGCATGTTATAAAAAAATCTGCTCCTTACATACTCATTGGCCAGTTAATAAGAGTTCTGCGTTCTCTGTGTGTGTCAGCTATCTAAAGAATAGCCCGTAGATGTGTTGACTGCCTTCACCCTGCTATCTGTTAACTTAGCCCAGCTCCACTTTAATAGTGATGTATCCTGCTGGAGTCCAAAGTCTGAGGCCCAATGAGAAAGGAACCCGGAAGAGTAGGAGGACACTGGGTTGCATCTCAATGCTATAAAGTGGCTTCCTCCTCTCTGCTCCTTTCCCTCATCTCCTCTCATCTAAAAACACAAGATAGGTGAGGCAACATAGTGGATGGAAATGTATTTTCGCCTGTCGAGTGCAGATGAAGGAAAGAAACAAGGAAACAAGATGTTACTTATCACTATTAGGGACTAAAACTGTGACAAAGGACAAAGGTCACTGTGTGTGAGTCACCTCATAAATACCATGGACAAATCAATACAGATTGCAAATTGAACTCCCATATCCACCTGGTTATTGATTCCAGAATCTTCTGAGATGAACCAATGTAAACATATGATTAGCTTGTTTATTGGTGGTCAAAGGACCCTTGACTCCTCTCCTCTGCCTGTCAATCCCGATCACCTGTCAACTCTCATCCCACCTGTTATGTTTTGGTTTAAATCATTGGGTTGTTGATTAAATCCCTCTCTGTTTGTCATTGTTCACTGTTCACACTCGCAATCGTTAGTTTACAGCACTTTACTTGAACCCTCCACCTTGAAGGCTTAAGTATCAAATCAAAACAAATCAAATTGTATTGGGCACATACACATGGTTAGCAGATGTTAATGCGAGTGGAGCGAAATGCTTGTGCTTCTAGTTCCGACAGTGCATTAATATCTAACAAGTAATCTAACAATTTCAAAACAACTACCTTATACACACAAGTGTAAAGGAATGAATAAGAAGAATATGTACATATAAATACATGGATGGGCGACAGCAGTGCAGCATAGGCCAGATGCAGTAGATGGTATAGAGTACAGTATATACATATGAGATGAGTAATGTAGGGTATGTAATCATTAAAAAAGTGGCATTGTTTAAAGTGACTAGTGATACATGTATTACATCCAATTATTAATTATTAAAGTGGCTAGAGATTGAGTCAGTATGTTGGCAGCAGCCACTCAATGTTAGTGGTGGCTGTTTAACAGTCTGATGGCCTTTAGATAGAAGCTGTTTTTCAGTCTCTCGGTCCCAGCTTTGATGCACCTGTACTGACCTCGCCTTCTGGATGATAGCGGGGTGAACAGGCAGTGGCTCGGGTGGTTGTTGTCCTTGATGATCTTTTGGCTTTCCTGTAACATCGGGTGGTGTAGGTGTCCTGGAGGACAGGTAGTTTGCCCCCGGTGATGCGTTGTGCAGACCTCACTACCCTCTGGAGAGCCTTACGGTTGTGGGCGGAGCAGTTGCCGTACCAGGCGGTGATACAGC
This sequence comes from Oncorhynchus mykiss, assembly GCF_013265735.2. NCBI lineage: Eukaryota > Metazoa > Chordata > Actinopteri > Salmoniformes > Salmonidae > Oncorhynchus > Oncorhynchus mykiss. The sequence goes on along the minus strand of NC_050571.1, from coordinate 24,275,530 downwards.
CCGACAGGATGCTCTCGATTGTGCGTCTGTAAAAGTTTGTGAGTGTTTTCGGTGACAAGACAAATTTCTTCAGCCTCCTGATGTTGAAGAGGCGCTGCTGCGCCTTCTTCACCACGCTGTCAGTGTGGGTGGATAATTTCAGTTTGTCCGTAATGTGTGCGCCGAGGAACTTAAAACTTTCCATCTCCTCCACTACTGTCCCGTCGATGTGGATAGGGGGTGCTCCCTCTGCTGTTTCCTGAAGTCCACGATCATCTCCATTGTTTTGTTGATGTTGAGTGTGAGGTTATTTTCCTGACACCACAATACATAGGTATTCCTCTTGTCCAGATTTGATAGGGCAGTGTGCAGTGTGATTGCGATTGCGTTGTCTGTGGACCTATTGGGGCGGTAGGCAAATTGGAGTGGGTCTAGGGTATCAGGTAGGGTGGAGGTGATTTGATCCTTGACTCGTCTCTCAAAGCACTTCAAGATGACGGAAGTGAGTGCTACTGGGCGGTAGTCGTTTAGCTCAGTTACCTTAGCTTTCTTGGGGACAGGAACAGTGGTGGCCCTCTTGAAGCATGTGGGCACAGCAGACTGGGATAGGGTTGATTGAATATGTCTGTTAACACACCAAACACACCAGTAGCCACCATCATGATCATGACATACAGTATAAGCAGTTATATGCATGTCACAAGCAGTCACTAGTTAATTACAAATGACTTAAACAGTCTAGGTGAAAAGTTCAAGTAAAGCCAGAAGTGTTGATTACCCTGACCCAGTCTGAACCATGCCCTCTGTCCTGTAGGTCTGTTCAAGGAGGGGGTCCAGGATAAGAACAGCCACAACCGGCCAGACAAGCCAGACAACTCCACTGCTGTGAATTCAGCTGGAGACGGCAAGGCTGTAGAGTACTACTTTGCCTCCGACGCCAGGTGAGCTGAAAGCCCTAGGTGTGTGTGTTTGTGTGTGTGTGTGTGCATGCATGCTTGTGTGCTTGTCTTATGCTCCCACCTGTCCCTGCCCAGTGCCATCATAGAGCACACCAACAAGGTTATCTACCTGGAGGATGATGACATTGCAGCAGTGGTCGGGGGCAAGTTGTCCCTCCATAGGCTGAACAGCCTGGCAGGGGAGAATCCAGTCCGGGCAATCCAGACCCTCCAGATGGAACTACAGGAGATTATGAAAGGTCAGAGGTTAATCATAGGGCTCATCGCCGTGGCAACCTGGGAGTTTACTTGGAGTAGGATATAGTGTCCCAGGCCCTACACAGTAATGTAAGATCTGTTTTGTGCCAGGTTAGGATATGAGGAGGGTAGGTGAAACCTCATTGTAGATCTGTGTGCCTAAGGGTAACAAATACCTGGAGTGGTCAATACCAATACACATTCCTATTCACACAGAGATCATATACCTGGAGTGGTCAATACCAATACACCTTCCTATTCACACAGAAATCATATACCTGGAGTGGTCAATACCAATACACCTTCCTATTCACACAGAAATCATATACCTGGAGTGGTCAATACCAATACACCTTCCTATTCACACAGAGATCATACACCTGAAGTGGTCAATACCAATACACCTTCCTATTCACACAGAAATCATATACCTGGAGTGGTCAACACCAATACACCTTCCTATTTACACAGAGATCATATACCTGGAGTGGTCAATACCAATACACCTTCCTATTCACACAGAAATCCTATACCTGGAGTGGTCAATACCAATACACCTTCCTATTCACACAGAGATCATATACCTGGAGTGGTCAATACCAATACACCTTCCTATTCACACAGAGATCATATACCTGGAGTGGTCAATACCAATACACCTTCCTATTCACACAGAAATCATATACCTGGAGTGGTCAATACCAATACACCTTCCTATTCACACAGAAATCATATACCTGGAGTGGTCAATACTAATACACCTTCCTATTCACACAGAAGTCAAAGATAGGGTATTGTGTCATACCTGAGAAACGTAGTCTGATTTACAGAGAGACAGGCCCATGGTTAACCATACTTTAATGCAGTCACTAGCTACAAGAACAGGAGAGCAAGATCTCCCCCTGTTGACGTTAGGGAGAACCTACACCAGTGTGCTATGAGATTGAAACGCAGTCATCATGCTCCGTGTCCCTCGTCTCTCTCTCTCTTTCTGTGCAGGTAACTTTGAGGCATTTATGCAAAAGGAGATCTTTGAGCAGCCAGAGTCTGTCTTCAACACCATGAGGGGACGGATCTGTTTTCACACCAACAAAGGTAGCTTACCATAGTGATGTCATATTCTGATTGATGTCACTCTGTTGTTTCGGGATGTCGGTGATACTGTGCCGTATCTTCAATCAATACTAGCACAGCAACTCACGGAGGCAAGCATAGGTTATTAACAGTTACTACATGGATGTATAGCGTGATTCCTCAGGAAACCCAGACACAAAGAATACTAAGATTTGGGGGGGGGGGATTTTCACGAATTGTAATCCATAGAAGGGTCCTTTGGAGGAAGGAATATTTGACGTTTGTATTTTAAAGCATAATTGAGTAATAATTCATCAAAGTTAGCATATTTATTGCAGGCCTCCTTTAAGACTCCATAGTTTTTCATCTGTAGGTGCCACAAAGAAAACATGCATGTCATATGAGGCTTTACTGCTTGCTCTGTAATATGATTAGTATTTTGATTTCCAATGTTAGTTTTTTTTTTACATTAATTTATAAATACAGAAAAATATAAACATTTTTTATTTTTTTATTTCACATGTATTTAACCAGGTAGGCTAGTTGAGAACAAGTTCTCATTTACAACTGCGACCTGGCCAAGATAAAGCAAAGCAGCTCGACACATACAACAGCACAGAGTTACACATGTAAAACAAACATACAATCAATAATACAGTAGAAAAATCTATATACAGCATGTGCAAATGAGGTAAGGCAATAAATAGGCCGTGGTGGCAAAGTTATTACAATATAGCAATTAAACACTAGAATGGTAGAATGTGCTGAAGATAAATGTGCAAGTTGAGATACTGGGGTGCAAAGGAGCAAGATAAATAAATAACTACAGTATGAGGATGAGGTAGATTGGATGGGCTATTTACAGATGATCTACTGTATGTGCAGTGATCTGTGAGCTGCTCTGACAGCTGGTGCTTAAAGCTAGTGAGGGAGGTAAGAGTCTCTAGCTTCAGAGATTTTTGAAGTTTGTTACAGTAATTGGCAGCAGAGAACTGGAAGGAGAGGCTGCCAAAGGAAGAATTGGCTTTGGGGGTGACCAGTGAGATTTACCTGCTGGAGCGCGTGCTACCGGTGGGTGCTGCTATGGTGACCAGCGAGCTGAGATAAGGGAGGACTTTACCTAGCAGAGTCTTGTAGATGACCTGGAGCCAGTGGGTTTGGCGATGAGTATGAGGCGAGGGCCAGCCAACGAGATCATACAGGTCGCAGTGGTGGGTAGTATATGGGACTTTGGTGACAAAACGGATGACACTGTGATAGACTGCATCCAATTTGTTGAGTAGAGTGCCATATAGAATGACACATTAACACTATAAACCAGCTCTGTGAAACATGAATATTGAATTGGAAAATTGTTTCACTATATTGTTGAACATAATATACTCTATGGGCATATCAACGTTCTAGAGGGGGATATCTTCTTGTGTTAAAGTTATGGCCCATTTTATATAGACAAACGTCGTTGTCAATGTAACCAATCACAGTCCCCCTTTCACTTGTATCCTGGCACATCCTGCAAATCACCAGCAGAGGGCGACCATTTTGAATCCATTTTCACATTCACTCTGTTGGTAGTACTTACAAATTGGACCATAACTCTAAAAGTAGCAGAGATCCCACTCTGGAACTTTGATATGCTTGTTTCTCTCCTGAACTTACTTTGTGTCGTCAACGTAGTGTGATGTAAAGAGGCTCATAGTTACCCCTCTTACCTCCTTGGACAAATATGAATGCTGATGGTCCCCCCTCTCCTCTCCTGTCCTGTCTTGTTCTCAGTGATCCTGGGAGGGCTGAAGGATCACCTGAAGGAGATCAAACGCTGCAGACGCCTCATCGTGATTGGCTGTGGAACCAGCTTCCACGCTGCCGTGGCTGTAAGTGAACCAACCAGAAGTGTGATTGAGGAAGAGGAGGAGAAAGAAAAGATGATGATGACCATTGTAATTATGATAAGGATGAGTCTCTCTCGCTCTTTCTCTCTCTCTCTTTCTCTCTTTCTCTCTTTCTCTCTCTCTCTCTCTCTCTCTCTCTCTCTCTCTCTCTCTCTCTCGCTCTCTCTCTCTCTCTCTCTCCAGACCAGACAGATTCTGGAGGAGCTGACAGAGCTTCCTGTCATGGTGGAACTGGCTAGTGACTTCCTGGACCGCAACACACCCGTCTTCAGAGATGATGTCTGCTTCTACATCAGCCAATCAGGTAATTCCTCAGAGCGATTAATCTGCTACACAATTTTGTATTGCTGGTGTTTCATAAAACTCTCTCTGGTGGAGACTAGATGCTCTAATAGAGAGAACTCTCTCTCTGGTGGAGACTAGATGTTCTAATAGAGAGAACTCTCTGGTGGAGACTAGATGTTCTAATAGAGAGAACTCTCTGGTGGAGACTAGATGTTCTAAGAGAGAGAACTCTCTGGTGGAGACTAGATGTTCTAAGAGAGAGAACTCTCTGGTGGAGACTAGATGTTCTAATAGAGAGAACTCTGGTGGAGACTAGACGTTCTAATAGAGAGAACTCTCTGGTGGAGACTTGATGTTCTAATAGAGAGAACTCTCTGGTGTAGACTAGATGTTCCAATAGAGAGAACTCTCTGGTGGAGACTAGATGCTCTAATAGAAATAACTCTGGTGGAGACTAGATGTTCTAATAGAGAGAACTCTCTGGTGGAGACTAGATGTTCTAATAGAGAGAACTCTGGGGGAGACTAGATGTTCTAATAGAGAGAACTCTCTGGTGGAGACTAGATGTTCTAAGAGAGAGAACTCTCTGGTGGAGACTAGATGTTCCAATAGAGATAACTATTTGATGGAGACTAGATGCTCTAATAGCAATAACTCTGTTGGAGACTACATGTTCTAATAGAGAGAACTCTCTGGTGGAGACTAGATTCTCTAATAGAGAGCACTCTCTGGTGGAGACTAGATGTTCTAATAGAGAGCACTCTCTGGTGGAGACTAGATGCTCTAATTGAGAGAACTCTCTCTCTGGTGGAGACCAGATGTTCTAATAGAGAGAACTCTCTCTCTGTCTCTCTCTGGTGGAGACTGGATGTTCTAATATAGAGAACTCTCTGGTGGAGACTAGATGTTCTAATAGAGAGAACTCTCTGGGGGAGACTAGATGCTCTAATAGAGAGAACTCTCTGGTGGAGACTAGATGCTCTAATAGAGAGAACTCTCTGGTGGATACTAGATGTTCTAATAGAGAGAACTCTCTGGTGGAGACTAGATGCTCTAATAGAGAGAACTCTCGGGTGGAGACTAGATGCTCTAATAGAGAGAACTCTCTGGTGGAGACTAGATGCTCTAATTGAGAGAACTCTCTCTCTGGTGGAGACTAGATGCTCTAATTGAGAGAACTCTCTCTCTGGTGGAGACGGAATGTTCTAATAGAGAGAACTCTCTGGTGGAGACTGGATGTTGTAATAGAGAGAACTCTCTCTCTGGTGGAGACTGGATGTTCTAATAGAGAGAACTCTCTCTCTCTGGTGGAGACTAGATGTTCTAATAGAGAGAACTCTCTCTCTGGTGGAGACTGGATGTTCTAATAGAGAAAACTCTCTCTCTCTCTCTCTCTCTCTGGTGGAGACTGGATGTTCTAATAGAGAGAACTCTCTCTGGTGAAGACTGGATGTTCTAATAGAGAAAAGGCTGGTATGGATACTGTGGGTAATCTGTTGACTAAGGGAGAATTCTAGTGTGTTTTGCTGGTATAAATGATGACATGCCTTGGCTATCTCCGTCCTTCTCCACTCAGGTGAGACAGCAGACACTCTGATGGCTCTGAGGTACTGTAAGGATAGAGGAGCTCTGACCGTGGGGGTCACCAACACAGTGGGCTCCTCCATCTCCAGAGACACAGACTGCGGGGTGCACATCAACGCCGGTCCAGAGATCGGTGTGGCCAGTACCAAGGCCTACACCAGCCAGTTTGTGGCTCTCATCATGTTTGGTCTGATGATGAGTGAGGACAGGATCTCCCTGCAGCCGAGGAGGCTGGAGATCATCAATGGACTTAGGATTCTCCCAGGTGAGTTCCTATATGAAAGCCATGTAGAATGACACATTAACACTATAAACCAGCTCAGTGAAACAAAACTGCATCTGTAACCATCACACACTATAGCCAATAGATTACTGCCAGGTGTTACAAAATGGATTGAGTGAACAAAATAGTTGAATGAGAGTGAACCAAACCCTCTCCCCCTCCTCCTTTCGATCTCCCTCACCCTCTCTGTCTCTCTCTTCTTCCTCTCTCAGACATGATCAAGAAGGTTCTGACTCTGGATAATAAGATCAAGTCCATAGCAGATGAGCTGTATCAGCAGAAGTCTCTGCTGGTCATGGGACGAGGCTTCAACTACGCCACCTGTCTTGAGGGGGCACTGGTGAGGACAGATCTACGATCAGCTTACCCACCCCAAATCCTGACCCTAAACCATTATAGGAAACTTGCCAAACTGACGTTAAATCAGTTTCTAGGGGCAATGTTTTGCTTTTACTCCTATTTTTCGCTCCTTTATATATCATTAAACATCTCACTTTATATTGACATGCCTGTTAATCTATATGAATTATAGACTATTATAGACTATTGATTATGTTATGTCACTGATTGATTCTTCCCAAACAGAAAATCAAGGAAATCACGTACATGCATTCAGAGGGCATCCTGGCTGGGGAGCTGAAGCACGGCCCTCTGGCTCTGATTGACAAGCACATGCCCGTCATCATGATCATCATGAAAGACGCCTGCTACACCAAGTGTCAGAACGCACTGCAGCAGGTCACAGCCAGATCGGTACGTCACATTCCTCACATCACATATTCAAATGCACGTAGACACAACTAAATACCCACCTCGTATGCACGCCCATGACTTAACTGGCTCACGCGCAGTACACAGGCAAAAAAATGAATAACACACACACAGCCTCACTATCAAAAGCTTTGAATAATGAATTCAAATGAATTGATCGATATACTTCTGTAAACCGCTCTGTCTTTCTCTCCTTCCCGTTCAGGGGCGGCCGATTATCCTGTGCTGCCAGGACGACCAGGAGATGTCTAAAAATGCGTATAAGACCATTGAGCTGCCTCACACAGTGGACTGTCTCCAGGGCATCCTCAGTGTCATCCCCCTGCAGCTCCTGTCCTTCCACCTGGCCGTGCTTCGGGGATACGACGTGAGTCTACCACTACCTGCTCTTTCCTTATGGACTTTAATTACCTAGATTTGAATATGTTTTATTCCAATTTCATTACTAAAAGCATCAATATCAATGGTTACAAGTACACACTAAATCAACTACCCACACACCAGTGGCGGTCAGTGCCGTTTTAAGATGAGGGAGGATCATTATTTGTTTTCTATTACAGCATATTGGATGACTGTCATTCATATTCCAGTCACCCAGCTCAATGTAACATTGATAGGTTTAGGCTGCTACATGATACTCACATCCTGTACCCATCATGAGGTTGCTACAACCTAGCCTATGAATGAAAGTTTACAACGTAGGTGCACAGGTCGAGAGAAATTTTAATAATCAAGGTGACAGCCATCAAGACCGCCTTGCACAATTTTGCCTGCATCTAGCTGATCTAGGGTATAATCATTAGTCCAACAGAAACGAGAGTTTCTATTGGACTAATTCAGGTATGTTTAACCCCATTTTGTTCCATATGCTTCCGGTTAGGAAACATTTTTCAACAGAATTGGTGGAATGAATACACCCCTGATCACATGCGAACACAGTTCACTTTCATAGCAGCCACATACAAACAGCATGATACCTGTGATCATTGTATAATTCCTTCTCGCATCTACGTTCTCTCCCCTCACCTTATATATTCGCTTGTGGACTTCAGTGCACAACACATCAGCTGTATGTGACCAAGTCAAACCTTCATATCATAACCGCAAACCGCTATACACAGCCTACATCGTTATTTGCTATTAGCTAATGTTAGCTAATGTCATAGACAACATAGCTACTAGAACTAAAATGTTAGTAAACCCGCTACAATCATGGAGTACAGTGTACAGTCAACAACAAGCAGTTTAGCAGATACACTGGCGGGCCCCGGTGGCAATAAATGAATAAAACCAAAAGCTTACCTTGACTTGGAAGAAATGCAATGTTGGCTAGCCATAGACAGCTAGCTAACATATGTTTGAGTATGCTAAACTAGCTAGCTGCATTTGGTAGCTAAGTGAAAGTGGAAAAAAATGAAATAGCTAGCTCTCTCTCTCTATCTCACTCTTGCTTCTCCTTCATTTTTTAAGAAATTGGTTCAAAACTGTTCAACTATTGTCTTTCCCTCTCTTTGAGTGAACTACTGACAACATGTTATGCACTGCAGTGCTAGCTAGCTGTAGCTTATGTTTTCAGTAGTAGATTCATTCTCTGATCCTTTGATTGGGTGGACAATTTGTCAGTTCATGCAAGAACTCTGATATGTTGGAGGACGTCCTCCAGACGTTGTCATAATTATTGTATAAGTCTATGGAAGGGGGTGAGAACCATGAGCCTCCTAGGTTTTGTATTGAAGTCAATGTACCCAGAGGAGGCCGGAAACTACTGTAGATGTCCTCGGCTACACCATGGTGTTACCCTGCAGAGTGCTTTTGAGGCTACTGTAGACCTTCATTGCAAAATATGTGAATATATTTAGTATAGTTTTATCTCAAAATCATAACTTTTTTTAATGTTTCACTATTTTTATTTTTCTGAGGAGCCTCCACTGCCATATGCTGTATGTGTATGTAGTCTTGTCTCCTTTACTCATCAGTATTGATCTGATTTAATGGCTGTCTCTCTCCTCTGGTTGCAGGTGGACTGTCCCAGGAACCTGGCCAAGTCTGTCACTGTGGAGTAATAGCAGACAGACAGACAGGAGGCAAACAGGACAGGAGGCAGTAGAGACCATAACACTCTGCTCAAGAGAGACACTGAGTGGAGGCTTACACATAAAAGTGCAATTGTGTGTGTGTGTGTGTGTGTGTGTGTGTGTGTGTGTGTGTGTGTGTGTGTGTGTGTGTGTGTGTGTGTGTGTGTGTGTGTGTGTGTGTGTGTGTGTGTGTGTGTGTGTGTGTGTGTGTGTGTGTGTAAATCTCACGACTGTTTGACCATCTGTCCAATCAGCAGCATTATCACCAATAATGTTTCCAAAGCAAGAGACTATACACTACTGTGCCTTGTACCCAATTGGTGCCTTGTCCACAAACAGTTGAGCCAAAAACACCAAATGTTGGAATAATGCATTGACTTGGTAGATTGAAGTGCTTATAACTCTGCAATATGTGAAAAAGTACATTGTGAATGTTTATGATAATATTATCTTCATGTGTATTGGGCTCTCTGTCCTGTGGCAGTCTATCATCTTCACTTTGTATCTTGGGAAGTGTAGTCTATTCCATAGCATTCCTTTATACAGAATAGCCTATCCTATAGAGCCCCACAGTGGAAGTGTCATAATATCCATAAAACCTAGCGGTCAAACAGGGAAATGGTTCCAATCGTTTTTCCCTTCGGGGATTTTAGAAACACTTAAAATAAGGTCTGTGTTTTGTGAAGGCTTACCCTGGTGTGATGTTTTGATAACCATGTAAATCTCTCTCGAACAAGGTGACTTTTATCAATATATTCAGCTCTATTTACTCTCAGATTCGAAAATGCTAATTAGCATTAAAGTATACTACAAATCCCTGCAAGCTCCTGCATGTCATCTCAACTAACAGGTATTATATCAAGAAAAAAATGTATTGCACAAGACAGTTCACAGAATTGTCGTTTTAAAGAAATGTTGCCAATTTATTCATGACTAAATTTAGCTAACTTTAGAGAGTTAATCCAGAGATTCTTACCTTTGCTTCGATTCGGCAGTCTCGTCCAGATCATCATGGTATTTGTAGTTTTTTTTAATAGCCACATTAGCAGCTAAATAGCATTTCATTTGTGGGGGTAAATACAGGCTAATATATTGATAAAAGTCGCCTTGTCCTAGAGAGATTTACATGGTTATCAAAATGTAATGCCAGGGGAAGCCTACACGAAACACTGTCCTTATTTATTTATTCTTTCTAAAATCCCCTATGGGCCAAATGAATGGTGGAAAAACAATTGCAACCATTTCTTTGTTTGATCGCTAGGTTTTATGGGTATTATGACTCATACTGTGGTACTCCATAGCTAGGACATTGTAAGGAACTATTCCAGAAAGCGCTATTGATGTACAATGTATGTACATCATAACACTTATGGTGTTATGATGTACACACTTTGCTTTGATGTACTGTATACAGCCTCTATTCATTGTGCTTGTAGTCCTTTTTAATCCTTCTGAGTGAAATTTTTACACCTGAGGGGATTACTGTTAATCTACACTCCAATCTGTTGAAAAGGGCTGGATGATACTGCTACAGTTTAGTCTCTCAAGACACCATAATAATTATTCTTAATTTAATTCACTACCCTTTCATGAATCCTTATTCTGTGTTGAGTCGTTGTGTGGTGGTCATCATCATCATCATCATCATCACAATCTTATTCTATTTTCTGTCATGCAGCATTGTGGGGGACATCTGTCACATTCTCTGAAGATTGTCTGCGCTTCATTGTCTTATTTATCCCATGTATGATGCCCACTTTCTTTTATATTGTATTTCATCTCCCATAATGCCAGTGTTGACCTAACTATTGTTTTCATGAGGCACTACCCTGACATCTCATAGGAAGAGTGATATGCAGAAGCAAGATATAACATGAATTGTAGTTTTGGCAGTTTCACTACGTGTACTGTATAGGGTAAAACATGTTAGATGTACTGTGTAGGGTAAAACATGTTAGATGTACTGTGTAGGGTAAAACATGTTAGATGTACTGTGTAGGGTAAAACATGTTAGATGTACTGTGTAGGGTATTTCATGTTATATGTACTGTGTAGGGTAAAACATGTTAAATGTACTGTATAGGGTAAAACATGTTGTACTGCAGTTGGTGTATTTATCAGGTTATTTTATGACGATTAAAAAAAGTGATGCTGATTTATCGCTTTAACTATGATTGTATTTTATACCGTAGGTTTTCTAGCAACCAGATATTCAATGAATGAATGAATAAAGGAAACTTTAGGTGAAAATGGAAAGTGTGCTTACCTTGACCTTTTACTGTGCCTCTATGACCCATTTCAGAAAAAAATACAACTTTATATGACCCCTTTCAAACAGCCCCTTGTTGACCACGTATTTGCAGGAATACCCCTTTCATACATACAGTATCAGTGGGTAACTGGCAAATGGGGAGAGGTGGTGGGTGTTGTTAAACCATGAGGGCTGTTTGCAGTTCAAATTAGGGAGGTGTTAAAACAATGGAAGTGTTCATGAATTTAGCTGCTAAAAAATAGAGAACCATTCACATAGACCCAATACCTGTATTTTGGTTAAAGGCTAGCTCTTTAGGTGGGTTTTATTTGTCCATGTTTTTGACCCCCTTGACCCCAGATATACCAACAGATGGTATGAAGAAGCCGGCTGGTATATTAATGGGATTTTGATCTTTGTATGACAGGGATAATACAGTGGGTGTTGGGCCACCATGAGCCACCAGAACAGCTTCAATGCACCTTGGCATGGATTCTACAAGTGTCTGGAACTCTATTGGAGGGACATTTCTTCCATGACAACTTCCATCATTTGGTGTTTTGTTGATGGTGGTGGAAAACGCTGTCTCAGGTGCCGCTCCAGAATCTCCCATAAGTTTACAATTAGGTTGAGATCTGATGACTGAGACACACACACACACACGCACACGCACACACACACACACACACACACACACACACACACACACACACACACCCTTTAAACCCCCTATGCTCCTTTGAGACCCCTGTTTCAAAGTCACTGAGATCTTTTGGTAGCCAATAATGCTTATTTAACTCAGTGTGGAAGCACCTGCTTTCAATATACCTAGTGTCCCTCATTTACTAGGTTTTCCCCTAATATGTTCATAGAATACTGGTGCTTGCTGTTATAGTTACATTTCAGATGTGATATGAAATTGAAACAATGTTTCTTTTGCCAATACAAAAGTTAGTCACAAACGTTCAGGATCTCGTGATTACGTCATTCGCTTGTTGTACCAAGACTACCCTCCACCCCATATAATTAGGAATTTCAATACTTAGAATATTAATTAGAATAGTAATGTAAAAGGATCTCTACGCTCCTTCCCCGCCCCCAGTTGTCACTAATTACCACAGCCACAAAGTCAAAATAGGTATCCTAAAAATTCACATTTTTTGTTTTTGTTTTAAGGTTAGGGTTATAGGCATAAGGTAAGCAGTGTGGTTAAGGTTAGGTTTAAAATCAGATTTTAAAGAAGATCAACGTAGGGTAGGGTAAGGTATCGCGGATTACCAATGGTATGCAGTGTTATAACCCGGGTGGCGAAGGAAGTGGTGGGTGATTACTTCATCAGTCAAACTCTCTGTGTGTGCCTATTTAATCGGTATAAAGAGTGAGTGAATGTAATTGAATGAGAGAGAGAACTATTCATTCATTCATCTGAGTCATCGGCAGTTCTCACTGTGGACCTATGCCTCATCGTCACATTATCTAGGGCCATGTGTGTGTGTGTGCGTATGTGTCACGTGTGTGTACCAACAGCTGCTGTGTATTTACATGCAATCGTGGTTGCATAACATGTGTATGTATGTATGTGTAGTCTCTGTGTGTCTGAACTTGTTTCCACTAATTGCTATTTTGATCAATCTCATCAGATATTTTCACAATATATCTTTTTCAGAGCTGATCTGATTGGTGAAAAAAAAGATCAGAATTGGGATGCCTGTGTAAACTCAGCCTTTGCGTCATTGTCTATGAGTGTTGTTGTAATGCTGTCTTAGTGCATGTTTTAAAGTGCTATAACTCCTATCTATGCCTTCCCTTTCCCTGGCTCTGGCAATGGGAGTGACTGAAAGGCTATAATGCAGCCTAGTCCAGTTCACATCTGGGAATGTGTCATGGTACACTGCTAACCACAGTGTGGGAATCTGCTATTACACACACGCATGCACTCACGCACACACACATGCACACACACACACACACAGGAAAACATGGATCTCAATCAACGGAGATGAACTGTTGTGTCAGTGTTTGTGTGTACATTTACGTTGTATGTGTGTGTCAGGGTGCATGTGCTTGCCGGAGGCAGCAGAGGAGCCAAATCAAATCATACCTTATTTGTCACATGTTGATGTGTAACTGGGTGAGAGCAGACACTGTAGTGTTGTTGTGTAACTGGGTGAGAGAAGGCACTGTAGTGTTGTTGTGTAACTGGGTGAGAGCAGGCACTGTAGTGTTGTTGTGTAACTTGGTTAGAGCAGACACTGTAGTGTTGTTGTGTAACATGGTTAGAGCAGACACTGTAGTGTTGTTGTGTAACTGGGTAAGAGCAGGCACTGTAGTGTTGTTGTGTAACTTGGTTAGAGCAGACACTGTAGTGTTGTTGTGTAACTGGGTGAGAGCAGGCACTGTAGTGTTGTTGTGTAACTTGGTTAGAGCAGACACTGTAGTGTTGTTGTGTAACTTGGTTAGAGCAGGCACTGTAGTGTTGTTGTGTAACTTGGTTAGAGCAGACACTGTAGTGTTGTTGTGTAACTGGGTAAGAGCAGGCACTGTAGTGTTGTTGTGTAACTTGGTTAGAGCAGACACTGTAGTGTTGTTGTGTAACTGGGTGAGAGCAGGCACTGTAGTGTTGTTGTGTAACATGGTTAGAGCAGACACTGTAGTGTTGTTGTGTAACTGGGTGAGAGCAGACACTGTAGTGTTGTTGTGTAACTGGGTGAGAGCAGACACTGTAGTGTTGTTGTGTAACTGGGTGAGAGCAGACACTGTAGTGTTGTTGTGTAACTGGGTGAGATCAGACACTGTAGTGTTGTTGTGTAACTGAGTAAGAGCAAGCACTGTAGTGTTGTTGTGTAACTGGGTGAGAGCAGACACTATAGTGTTGTTGTGTAACATGGTTAGAGCAGGCACTGTAGTGTTGTTGTGTAACTTGGTTAGAGCAGACACTGTAGTGTTGTTGTGTAACTGGGTGAGAGCAGGCACTGTAGTGTTGTTGTGTAACTGGGTGAGAGCAGACACTGTAGTGTTGTTGTGTAACTGGGTTAGAGCAGACACTGTAGTGTTGTTGTGTAACTGGGTTAGAGTAGGCACTGTAGTGTTGTTGTGTAACTGGGTGAGAGCAAGCATTGTAGTGTTGTTGTGTAACTGGGTGAGAGCAGGCATTGTAGTGTTGTTGTCTAACTAGGTTAGAGCAGACACTGTAGTGTTGTTGTGTAACTGGGTGAGAGCAGACACTGTAGTGCTGATGTGTAACTGGGTTATAGCAGACACTGTAGTGCTGATGTGTAACTGGGTTAGAGCAGACACTGTAGTGTTGTTGTGTAACTGGGTGAGAGCAGACACTGTAGTGCTGATGTGTAACTGGGTTAGAGCAGACAATGTAGTGCTGATGTGTAACTGGGTGAGAGCAGGCATTGTAGTGTTGTTGTGTAACTTGGTTAGAGCAGGTACTGTAGTGTTGTTGTGTAACTGGGTTAGAGCAGGCACTGTAGTGTTGTTGTGTAACTGGGTGAGAGCAGACACTGTAGTGCTGATGTGTAACTGGGTGAGAGCAGACACTGTAGTGTTGTTGTGTAACTGGGTGAGAGAAGGCACTGTAGTGTTGTTGTGTAACTGGGTGAGAGCAGACACTGTAGTGTTGTTGTGTAACTGGGTGAGAGCAGACACTGTAGTGTTGTTGTGTAACTGGGTGAGAGCAGACACTGTAGTGCTGATGTGTAACTGGGTTAGAGCAGTCACTGTAGTGCTGATGTGTAACTGGGTGAGAGCAGGCATTGTAGTGTTGTTGTGTAACTTGGTTAGAGCAGGTACTGTAGTGTTGTTGTGTAACTGGGTTAGAGCAGGCACTGTAGTGTTGTTGTGTAACTGGGTGAGAGCAGACACTGTAGTGCTGATGTGTAACTGGGTGAGAGCAGACACTGTAGTGTTGTTGTGTAACTGGGTGAGAGAAGGCACTGTAGTGTTGTTGTGTAACTGGGTGAGAGCAGACACTAGTGTTGTTGTGTAACTGGGTGAGAGCAGACACTGTAGTGTTGTTGTGTAACTGGGTGAGAGCAGACACTGTAGTGCTGATGTGTAACTGGGTTAGAGCAGGCACTGTAGTGTTGTTGAGACAGAGGTCCTAGGAAGTCCCAATCTGTCCCAATTAGTCTTTTTATTGATTACAGTTATTGATCATGATTATTGAACATGCCAAATCATCAAGTTCATCAATCCCATGTATTAATCATTTTAATATTGATGATGGTTGTTGAATGTGGACGGTATTGCCCTGTGGTCTGTTGGCCGCAACACACTGTTATGAAATAGTCCAAATGCAGGAGTAGGGCGGGACAAGTTGAGATGGGATGGGAAGGACAGGGTGTTGAATGTTGATGGTATTGCTCTGCAGTCGACCTGTGGTCTGTTGGCTGCCTCATGGCTTAGATGATTGCACACAAAATCCTATTTTCTGGAAAATACTTTATTGTTCCGTGTGTGTGTGGGGGGGGGGGGGGGGGGGGGGGGTGAGAATGTGTATTTGGGTGTGTGTATTTGGGTGTGTGTCTGTGGGGGTGTGTCTGTGTGTGTGTGAGATAATGAGTATTTGGGTATGTGTATTTGGGTGTGGGTGTGTCGGGGTGTGTCTGTGTGTGTGTGAGAGAATGTGTATTTATGTATGTGTATTTGGGTGTGGGTGTGTGGGGGTGTGTGTCTGTGTGTGTGTGAGAGAATGTGTATTTGGGTATGTGTATTTGGGTGTGGGTGTGTGGGGGTGTGTCTGTGTGTGTGTGAGAGAATGTGTATTTGGGTATGTGTATTTGGGTGTGGGTGTGTGTGGGGGGGGGGTGACAATGTATATTTGGGTGTGTGTATTTGGGTGTGTGTATGCTACACTTATGAAGCATCACTTTATTAGGATAATGTTTATGTAGCAGTGTTACGTAGTGAATGGTATGCCATGTACTGTATATGTGTTGTGTATATGATTAACGTATAGCTAAACCTAACTTCCTGTGGAAGTGAAGGCTAATTGTTCCAGTGCATCAAAAGTTTCCCATTGACCTTTTAAGAGAAAATACCTCTTTAAATAATCATAGGGTTGAAAGTGGGAGTAGTTTAGGACCATTCTGTTGGAAGCACACAGTCCAACGCAAACACGACCCACCCACTGACCTCATCACATCCTACTGTAACGGCTACACACACACACACACACACACACACACAAACAGAGACAGGTGTGTAAACTGATAAGCAGTGCTCCTTAGCATGAAAGGGGAGCCTGGAAGGCTGTTAGTTAGCCTGTCCCCTCCTAATCCTGCATTTTAACCATTTCATAACTGAAAGTATTATTAATTATTTTATTCATCTTTAACCACTGTCTATCTGTGATTTTGATGATCTGTGTTATGTGATTCATTTTGTTTCACAAATGATACTCCCAACCGTATGTTCATGTTTGTTTGTTTTTGTTTTCTTCCTGTCCACAGTGGACATCTGGTCAGTGGGGTGCATCGTGGGAGAAATGGTGAAGGACAGTGTTGCCTTCCAGGGCACGGAAGGTATCCTTTATTCACCATCCGTGCCATGAGTCATCTCTTACTCGTTTCTTTCATTGTCTCTATATCTATACTTCGACATAGTGTTAGATTAGATCCATGTGGATGTCTGGGCTTCATGTGTGTTTCCTTAACAGTTCAGATGTGTGTCAGATGTCTACACTGATCGTGTGAAAACAGTTCAGATGACTCACTGATGATTATCATTTATATTGACTGTTTCACCTTTTGGAAGGGTTTGGCACCCTTTCTCTCCTATGTCTGCCAGAATCTTTTCTTCACAGTTTTGTAGTTAAGGTATGTGAGTATCAGGATTGAGTGGATTACATAAACAATGTAATCTGTAACAGATTAGTTACATGACAAATTAAGTAATCGGTAACCTAATCCTCTGGATTACTCAAAATGATTACCGTAATCTAATTACTTTTGGATTACTTTATCTTCTAACGCCGACATCTTTTAAAATGTTTAAAAATGGTAAACTAATATTTTTTTTAAAAAGTGTAATTTGAGGATTTTCAAATTGGGGACTAGTGTTCTATCTATTAATTGTTAAAGCAGAGTCACAGGCCTGCATGCAAAACATTTCAGTTAGTGGCACCAGCCCATGATTTGGTTGCACCACAATTACTGTGGGGTAGCCTCATAGTCTTCTTAAGTAATTCAAACTGTTTCATTAAGAAATGTACTAGACTACTAAAACAGTAGGATTCAAAAAATACATAGCTTATTCTAACATTATGTTCAAGCATGAACTGCTATGTGGCCAGCCGGACCTAGGTTTCTGTGACCTGTAGCAGGATAAATATATACTAATGGTAATATATACATGTAAACAGGAGTAATAGTGACCAGTAACAGGATAAATAGATACTAATGGTAATATATACATGTAAACAGGAGTAATAGTGACCAGTAACAGGATACATAGATACTTTAATTGGCTTGCGTGATTTGGATTTGAGCTTTTACTCCACCTGACCTCCAGGGGTCTCTGTGGTTGCAGAGTTAGTTTTATGTCCTTATAAACGTACTGGTATGTAATAGGATTCATGGTAAAGATCTGAAAATGTGTATGTCCTATACAGCACCCAATGTCACAGGAAGGCCAAAAAGATCATCAAGGACATCAAACACCCGAGCCACGGCCTGTTCACCCTGGTATCATCCAGTACAGGTCAGTACAGGTGCATCAAAGCTGGGGCAGAGAGACTGAAAAACAGCTTCTATCTCAAGGCCATCAGACTGTTCAATAGCCCTCACTAGCCGGCTACCACCCGATTACTCAACCCTGCACCTTAGAGGCTGCTGCCCTATATACATAGACATGGAATCACTGGTCACTTTAATAATGGAACACTAGTCACTTTAATAATGTTAACATACTTCTTTACTCATCTCATATATATACTGTATTCTACTGTATTTTAGTCAATGCCACTCTGACATTGCTCGTCCTAATATTTATGTATTTCTTAATTACATTATTTTACTTTTAGATTTGTGTGTATTGTTGTGAATTGTTAGGTACAACTGCACTGTAGGAGCTAGGAACACAAGCATTTCCCTACACCCACAATGACATCTGCTAAATATGTGTATGTGACCAATAGAATTGGATTTGATTTGATTTTAATGAACATACAGTTGAAGTGGGAAGTTTACATACACTTAGGTTGGAGTCATTAAAACTTATTTTTTTACCACTCCTAAAATTTCTTGATAAAAAGCTATAGTTTTGGCAGGTCGGTTAGGCCATCTACTTTAAGTCAATTTTCCAACAATTGTTTACAGACAGACATTTTCACTTCTAATTCACTGTATCACAATTCCAGTGGGTCAGAAGTTTACATACACTAAGTTGACTGTGCCTTTAAACAGCTTGGAAAATTCCAGAAAATGGCTTTAGAAGCTTCTGGCTAATTGACATCATTTGAGTCAACTGGAGGGGTAACAGTGGATGTATTTCAAGGCCTACCTTCAAACTCAGTGCCTCTTTGCTTGACATCATGGGAAAATCAAAAGAAAACAGCCAAGACCTCAGAAAAAAATGTGTAGACCTCCACAAGTTGGGAGCAATTTCCAAATGCCTGAAGGTACCACATTCATCTGTACAAACAATAGTATGCAAGTATAAACACGATGGGACCACACAGCTGTCACACCGCTCAGGAAGAAGTCTCCTAGAGGTGAACGTACTTTGGTGCGAAAAAATGCAAATCAATCCCAGAACAGAACAGCCCTTTAAAGATGCTGGAGGAAACAGGTACAAAAGTATCTATATCTACAGTAAAACGAGTCCTATAGCTACAACCTGAAAGGCCGCTCAGCAAGGAAGAAGCCACTGCTCCAAAGCCGCCATAAAAAAGCCAGACTATGGTTTGCAACTGCACATGGGGACAAATATTGTACCTTTTGGAGAAATGTTCTCTGCTCTGATGAAACAAAAATAGAAAATTGTTATGTTTGGAGGAAAATGGGGGAGGCTTGCAAGCTGAAGAACACCATCCCAACCGTGACGCACAGGGGTGGCAGCATCATGTTGTGGGGGTGCTTTGCTGCAGCAGGGACTGGTGCACTTCACAAAATAGATGGCATCATAAGGATGGAAAATTATGTGGATACATTGAAGCAACAGCTCAAGACATCAGTAGTAGTTAAAACTTAGTCGCAGGTAGTTAAACTTAGTCGCAAATGGGTCTTTCAAATGGACAATGACCCCAAGCATACTTCCAAAGTTGTGGCAAAATGGCTTAAGGACAACAAAGTCAAAGTATTGGAGTGGCCATCACAAAGCCCTGACCTCAATACCATAGACAATTTGTGGGCAGAACTGAAAAAGCATGTGCGGTTAAGAAGGCCTACAAACCTGATTCAGTTACACCAGCTCTGTCAGGAGGAATGGGCCAAAATTCACCCAACTTATTGTGGGAAGCTTGTGGAAGGCTATCCAAAACGTTTTACCTAAGTTAAACAATTTAAAGACAATGCTACCAAATACCAATTGAGTGTATGTAAACTTCTGACCCACTGGGAATGTGATGAAAGGAATAAAAGCTTAAATAAATCATTCTCTCTACTATTATTCTGACATTTCACATTCTTAAAATGAAGTGGTGATCCTAACTGACCTAAGACAGGGCATTTTTACTAGGATGTCAGGAATTGTGAAAAACTGAGTTTAAATGTATTTGGCTAAGGTGTATGTAAAATGCTGACTTCAACTGTATAACTAGCATATGTGTTAATGTAAGACATTCAATATATCAATAGAAGCATCTTCCTATAGTACAAACCTTATGGCATAAGGTACTGACTAGCAATGTGTATATCCACATATCTTTATCCTCTACATTTGAGAGTACAAAAAAATGTATTTGTGTATGTATATGTTTTTTTGCACACCACTGATCATGTTTAACTCATGCAAGTAAAGGCCCTTGTCAAACGGCTCATTGATGACAAAATGCATGGGCTCCTACTCAAAACCATTCCATCAGTAAGGTAATTCCTTTGACACAAAACATATAGAAATTGGGCATCTGGAGACATAACAACACAACAAGTGAAAGGGTATGGAAAAGGGAAAGGTGCTTAGGCAACACCTCCACTGAGACCTCTTTGAGGGTATCCATGAAGGATTTAGGTTAGGGTTAAGGTCGCTGAATTAGCCTATGTGACAGTGGGATATCATTGTCCCTGTGTGCTGTATTCGTGTTCGGCTCCACGAGGTAGAGGGCTTGGCTCCCTCCGTTCAAACCTTAGCCCCCTCTGTTAAATGTGTATGTCCCTATATAAAAAAGCAAAAAGGTGAAAATGATTGAGTAACAGGTTGACGCAAAACAAATCTGTCTCTCCGCTGCACTGTACTGTCAGCACAATGGACAGAGTGCACCGTGATGTGTGTAGGGGGGCTATGGAAAGCCATTGGGTGGTTAGGTATGCCTCCTTTGAGGTTCCCATAAAAAGCAGGGAAAAACTCACACGTTCCTACAACACAGAAGTAAGACTGGAGGCTACAGGGCTGCTGAGGGTGGTGATGGACCCACAGCTTTAAGTTTACAGTCACCATGGTGCACAGAATCCTCAGTCTTCTCCATCCTCCAAACAAATCACTCCAGGCAAAAGGAACAGATCTTTACGCTGGAGTCAAAGTGGTCTGCAGTGCATTGGAGTGCATCAAGAAGCTGAGTGGCAACAGCGAGTTTGAAGCCATTTGGGCGCAGTGGCAGTGGCACTGACGCATCGTCAGCTCCAAGCAAACAGCAACATTATGTAGGTACAAATCTCCAACCATACCTGGTGGACAGTACAGTGGGCCAGCAGGACAGTGGATAAGAGACTGAGTGTAAAAGACTGTTCTTCAGCACGTTGGATGCTGTTATTGGTGAAACAGCCAAATGGTGGAGGCCTTGTGTGCTCTTGACCCAGAGAACCATTACTTTCTAGATTTGAAAATCACTGCTGGATCTAAAGCAAAAAAACTTTGGTGGAAACAGAGTTTAGTGTCGCTCTCCAGTTTTTGCAGACTGAAATAGTCAGCTCGTGCCCAATGAGGACAAATGGACCACACTTGATATCCTGCAACAATTCTCTGGGCCTCTCTCCTCTATGCCGACCGTGTTTACTGCACTGAAACATGGACTGTCTTTTGGGGCGTCCACAGCTACATGCGAGAATTAATTTTCCACTTTGACAGACGTCTTCAGTCAAGAAACATGCTACACCCGAGGAAAGCCCAACTAATCCAACTGGCATTTGAGAGGGATCTTACAAGAAGATTTTGGGGAGAATGGAATGATCGATTACCATGATTGGGTAGGCTACTTTCTAAATGTAATCTGTTACAGTTACTTGTTACCTGTCCAAAATTGTAATCAGTAATGTAACCTTTGGATTACCCAAACTTGGTAACGTAATCTGATTACATTCGGTTACTTTTAGATTACTTTCCCCTTAAGAGGCATTAGAAGAAGACAAAAATGTATGTTACCAATTGAATGACATCTATTGCAGGATAAATCAACGTTAGAGTTTACATAGCTGGCCATCAATGGATGTTACATTTTACTTTATGGTTTGGTTATGTAGGCTTCTTCTAACCCATTGCTTTCTACTACACATAATAATATGATTAAATTTACATTAAAAACCAAAGTCCATCCAGTAAATTCCAATAAATGTTATAGCCCTTGATCTTCAAGGGGACTTGATTATTGTTTTATTGTTTTACCTGAACATGAACACTAAGCACTTATTAGTCCGGCCCTACTCTGTTGTTTATGATTTTGCTGTCATGGAGGACTGATTGGGCTCATTGATTCAAGTTGAAAAATTTGCTGCGCTCATAGAATGTCATGCATTGAGTACTACTGAAGAAAAAAAAGCCCCACTTTTATTCCATAGGTTTGGATCCCCAGTGTGCAGTTGTTGCAAGAGCACATTTTTCACTGGCTGTCCACTGGTTTCAAAAACAATGATTGATAGGCAGGTTAAACTTCTTGAATTCAACCATTATTGGGTTCAAATACACATTTAGACTTGTGAACAGCCATCCACAACAACCACAATCTGTATATGGCTTCCACTAGATGTCAAAAGTCTAGGGTTTCAGTCGTGTTTCTTGAAAAATGAATGAGTAGTTGTAGTTCATCCAAAGTGTTCTCATCAGGAAAGGTAGGCTTTTGGCTCGCTTGAATGAGGGCGCGCTCTTCGTTATTTTAAGCCCTGCCTTATCTCAGCTCACTGGTCACCATAGCAGCACGCGCTCCAGCAGGTATATTTCACTGGTCACCCCCAAAGCCAATTCCTCCTTTGGCCGCCTTTCCTTCCAGTTCTCTGCTGCCAATGACTGGAAAAAACTGCAAAAATCACTGAAGCTGGAGACTCATATCTCCCTCACTAGCTTTAAGCACCAGCTGTCAGAGCAGCTCACAGATCACTGCACCTGTATATAGCCAATCTGTAAATAGCCCATCCAACTACCTCATCACCATATTGTTATTTATTTTAGCTCCTTTGCACCCCAGTATCTCTACTTGCACACTCATCTTCTGCACATCTATCACCCCAGTGTTTAATTTGCCATACTGTAATAATTTCGCCACTATTCCCTATTTATTGTCTCACCCCCTTCATCCTACCTCATTTGCACACACTGTATATAGACTTTCTCTATTGTGTTATTGACTGTATGTTTGTTTATTCCATGTGTAACTCTGTGTTGTTGTTTGTGTAGCACTGCTTTGCTTTATCTTGGCCAGGTCGCGGTTGTAAATGAGAACTTGTTCTCAACTAGCCTATCTGGTAAAATAAAGGTGTAATAAAAAATGTAAAAATTGTTTCACTTGTTTGGACGAAGTTTACCGGTATGCATGTTGAAGGAGTGGATTACTGTAATCAATGGCACCAATGGCACCAACTAAACAGACTTTTTTGGATATAAAGAAGGAGTTTATCGAACAAAACAAACATTCATTGTGTAGCTGGGAACCTTGGGATTCCAAACAGAGGAAGATCTTCAAAGGTAAGTGATTTATTTTATCGCTATTTGTGATTTTTGTGAAGCCGCTGCTGGTTGAAAAAGTATTTTGATGTGGAGCGCTGTCCTCAGATAATCGCATGGTATGCTTTCACCATAAAGCCTTTTTGAAATCTGACACAGTTGGATTAACAAGAAGTTAAGCTTTTAAATGATGTAAGACACTTGTATGTTAATGAATGTTTAATATAACGATTTTGTCATTTGAATTTGGAACTCTCCAATTTCACCGGATGTTGTCGGAATTATCCCGCTAGCGGGACACCTAGCCCAAACCTCTGCAATAGATTATCCTTAGCACTGAAATTACACAGCGAAATCATGGCACATCAACAGCAAGCCAGAGGGGGTACAGGGGTAGGACCAGTCTGCTGGAGAGGCTCCTCTGGATGTCAGAAGCCTGTATAGGTGGGACCAATGGCTGGAGATGGGAGACTTTTGCTGGGAGTTGGGGCTGTGGTTGGATCATTGGCTGGAGTTGGAACATGGCTCTTCCTGGCCTGGGTTAAAGTCTAGTTCTGGTTCTGTTTCCTGTTCTTGGTACTGGTCTAGTCCATTGCTCGTGCTGCTCCCTTTTAGGAAAATCTCACAGGATAACTAGGAACTACTCTCCCCTCTGACCCCTCCGTCCTCCATCAGCACTGAGAACGACACCAGGATTCTCGAGAAGCACTGGGACCCTGGGAAGGTCACGTAGTTTCCATGGCAATGTCCTCGTGGGAGTCACTGCATGGAGGTTGTCGTAGACAGAGAGAGCGCTCTTGTGTGTTTCTCCATCGCTGTGGCTCTGGCTTGGGCTCTGCTGCTGCAGAACACTCTCCTCCACCTCCCACGCTCCCTCTTTACCTCCTCATGTCTCCCTCCTCCTCTCTCTCTTCCTCTGCTTATCCCCATGTCCCAGCCCTGCCTTCCCAGGCCTCCCCAGTTGCAGTGACTGTGAGCTGGCAATGTGCCAGCCCCTCAACCCATCCTCTCCCATCTCTACCTGTCCTAGTGTTGAAACCACAGCCACAGCCACAGCTGGGGCGAGGGCAGGGGGGTAGGAGGGGTGAAGGACTCAGCAGGGGGTGCTAAAGGTCAGAAGGGTGCAATAGTGACTCCTTGCTCTGCTGTCAGATGGGTCAAGGAGATGTCTTAAGTCTGGTTTCGAGTCCGTCTGCAGGTCTGGAGGTGTAAGGGAGGGTCCCTATCGGATGTGCCCTGGAAGGAGTTGCGTGTCCTGGGGAGAGAAGTGTGTGCAGAACCCCCCTGCCTGCTTCTTCTCGGTGTCCTGACTCGGTTGCGGGTCAGCAGGTAGCAGGAGTACTGTGGGCGTCTGAGGAAAGGACTGCAGCTCACACTCAGAAGCTGTGTGGAACAGGGTGTGTGTGTGTGTGTGTGTGTGTGTGTGTGTGTGTGTGTGTGTGTGTGTGTGTGTGTGTGTGTGTGTGTGTGTGTGTGTGTGTGTGTGTGTGTGTGTGTGTGTGTGTGCGTGTGTGTTTCTGGTTTTACTATCCTTGTGGGCACCAGAAGTCATCACAGGGATAGTAAAACAAGGAAAATGGGGACATTTCGCAGTCTTCTGGCAGGCTACTGGCCTGACACAATACACATCAACATGTCAACTGAGGCTCAGAAAATGTGAATAATTATAATGTGGATTATAATTAATGGACAGTTTTGTAGTGGTTGATACATTTTTTGTGAGGGAAAATCAAGTCTGAAATTTCAGAGTGGAAATTACAAACTTCAGAAGCCTTTTAAAACCTCAATACACTACAGTCGTGGCCAAAAGTTTTGAGAATGACACAAATATAAATGTTCACAAAGTCTGCTGCTTCAGTGTCTTTAGATATTTTTGTCAGATATGACTATGGAATACTGAACTATAATTATTTCAGAAGTGTTGAAGGCTTTTATTGACGATTACACGAGGTTGATGCAAAGAGTCAATATTTGCAGTGTTGACCCTTCTTTTTCAAGACCTCTGCAATCCGCCCTGCCATGCTGTCAATTAACTTCTGGGCCACATCCTGACTGATGGCAGCCCATTATTGCATAATCAATGCTTGGAGTTTGTCAGAATTTGTGGGGTTTTGTTTGTCCACCCACATCTTGAGGATTGACCACAAGTTCTCAATGGGATAAAGGTCTGGGGAGTTTCCTGGCCATGGACCCAAAATATCGATGTTTTGTTCCCCGAGCAACTTAGTTATCACTTTTGCCTTATGGAAAGGTGCTCCATCATGCTGGAAAAGGCATTGTTCGTCACCAAACTGTTCCTGGACGGTTGGGAAAAGTTGCTCTCGGAGGATGTGTTGGTACCATTCTTTATTCATGGCTGTGTTCTTAGGCAAAATTGTGAGTGAGCCCACTCCCTTGGCTAAGAAACAACCCCACACATGAATGGTCTCAGGATGCTTTACTGCATGACACAGGACTGATGGTAGCGCTCACCTTGTTTCTTCCGGACAAGCTTTTTTCCGGATGCCCAAAACAATCGGAAAGGGGATTCATCAGAGAAAATGACTTTACCCCAGTCCTCAGCAGTCCAATCCCTGTACCTTCTGCAGAATATCAGTCTGTCCCTTTTTCCTTTGCTGCCCTTCTTGACACCAGGCCATCCTCCAAGTCTTCCCCTCACTGTGCGTGCAGATGCACTCACACCTGCCTGCTGCCATTCCTGAGAAAGCTCTGTACTGGTGGTGCTCCGATCCCGCAGCTGAATCAACTTTAGGAGACGGTCCTGGCCCTTGCTGGACATTCTTGGGCGCTCTGAAGCCTTCTTCACAACAATTGAACCGCGCTCCTTGAAGTTCTTGATGATCTGATAAATGGTTGATTTAGGTGCAATCTTACTGGCAGCAATACCCTTGCCTGTGAAGCCCTTTTTGTGTAAAGCAATGGTGACGGCTCATGTTTCATTGCAGGTAACCATATTTGACAGAGGAAGAACAATGATTCCAATCACCACCCTCCTTTTGAAGCTTCCAGTCTGTTATTCAAACTCGATCAGTATGACAGAATGATCTCCAGCCTTGTCCTCGTCAACACTAACCCCTGTGTAAAACGAGAGAATCACTGACATGATGTCAGCTGGTCCTTTTGTGGCAGGGCTGAAATGCAGTGGAAATGTTTTGTTTTTTTGTGATTCAGTTCATTTGCATGGCAAAGCGGGACTTTGCAATAACACTCTTCATAACATTCTGGAGTATATGCAAATTGCCATCTTACAAACTGAGGCAGCAGACTGTGAAAATTAATATTTGTGTCACTCTCAAAACTTTTGGCCATGACTGTACACGTTTTAAATGGCCTATACTGAATAAGATCCTGTACTGAACACAACATGTAAAGTGTTGGCCCCATGTTTCATGAGCTGAAATAAAAGACCCCATACATTTTCAATATGCACAAAAAGCTTATTTCTCTCAAATTTTGGTTTACAGTTGCTTGCGAAAGTATTCGCCCCCCTTGGCATTTTTTCTATTTTGTTGCCTTACAACTGGAATTAAAATAGATTTTTTGGGGGGGTTGTATGATTTTATTTACACAACATGCCTACCACTTTGAAGGTGCTAAATATGTTTTATTTTGAAACAAACAAGAGCAAAGGCAATACTTTGTAAATCCACCTTTTGCAGCAGTTACAGCTGCAAGTCTCTTGGGCTATGTCTCTATACGCTGGGCACATCTAGCCACTGGGAGTTTTACCCATTCTTCAAGGCAAAACTGCTCCAGCTCCTTCAAGTTGGATGGGTTCCACTGGTGTACAACAATCTTTATGTCATACCACAGATTCTCAATTGGATTGAGGTCTGAGCTTTGACCAGGCCATTCCAAGACATTTAAATGTTTCCCCTTAAACCACTCAAGTGTTGCTTTAGCAGTTTGCTTAGAGTTTTTGCCCTGCTCGAAGGTGAACCTAGGTCCCAGTATCAAATCTCTGGAAGACTGAAACAGGTTTCCCTCAAGAATATCCCTGTATTTAGTGCCATCCCATAATTTCTTCAATTCTGAACAGTTTCCCAGTCCCTGCTGATTAAAAACATCTCCACAGCATGATGCTGCCACCACCATGCTTCTCTGTGGGGATGGTGTTCTCAGGGTGATGAGAGGTGTTGGGTTTGCGCTAGACATAGCGTTTTCCTTGATGGCCAAAAAGCTCAATTTTAGTTTCATCTCACCAGAGTACCTTCTTCCATATGTTTTGGGAGTCTCCCACATGCCTTTTGGCGAACACCAAACATGTTTGCTTATTTTTTTCTTTAAGCAATGGATTTTTTCTGGCCACACTTCCGTAAAGCCCAGCTCTGTGGAGTGTATGGCTTAAAGTGGTCCTATGGACAGATACTCCAATCTCCGCTGTGGAGCTTTGCAGCTCCTTCAGGGTTATCTTTGGTCTCTGTTGCCTCTCTGATTAATGCCCTCCTTGCCTGGTCCATGAGTTTTGGTGGACGGCCCTCTCTTGGCGTGTTTGTTGTGGTGCCATATTTTTTCATGTTGTTAAAAGTTTCTGATATTTTTTTTTTTACCCAACCCTGATCTGTACTTCTCCACAACTTTGTCCCTGAACAGTTTGGCGAGCTCTTTGATCTTCATGGTGCCGCTTGCTTGGTGGTGTTGTGATGTTGCAGACTCTGAGGCCTTTCAGAACAGGTGTATATATACTGAGATGTGATAGATCATGTGACACTTAGATTGCACACAGGTGGACTTTGTTAAACTAATTATGTGACTTCTGAAGGTAATTGGTTGCACCAGATCTTATAGGGGCTTCATAGCAAAGGGGAAAACATTTGACCGCACCACTTTTAAGTTTTTTATTTTTTAGAATTCTTTGAAACAAGAAAACATTTGACCGCACCACTTTTACGTTTTTTATTTTTTAGAATTCTTTGAAACAAGTAATTTAAAAAAATTCACTTCACCAATTTTGACTATTTTGTGTATGTCCAATACATGAAATCCAAATAGAAATACATTTCAATTACAGTTTGTAATGCAACAAAATAGGAAAAACGCTAAGGGGGATGAATACTTTTGCAAGGCACTGTACATCCCTGTTAGTGAGCATTTTTCCTTTGCCAGTATAATCCATCCACCTGACAGGTGTGGCATATCAAGGAGCTGATTAAACAGCATGGTCATTACACAAGTGTACCTTCTGCTGGGGACAATACAAGGTCACTTTTAAATGTGCAGTTTTGTCACACAACACAGTGCTACAGATGTCTCACGTTTTAAGGGAGCGTGCAATTGGCATAATGACTGCAGGAATGTCCACCAGAGTTGTTGCAAGATCATTTAACGTTAATATGAGAATTTGGCAGTACGTCCAACCGGCCTCACAACCGCAGACCAAGTGTAACTACGCCAGCCTAGGACCTCCACATCTGGCTTCTTCACCTGCGGGATCGTCTGAGACCCACCATCTGGACAGCGGATGAAACTGTGGGCTTGCACAAAGGAATAATTTTTTAGAAGAACTGTCAGAAACCTATCAGTTCCACGTCATAACTGACGTCATAACTGACTTAAGTGGGCAAAAGCTCACATTTGATGGGCACTGGCACGCTGGAGAAGTGTGCTCTTCATGGATTAATCCCAGGTTAAACTGTACCAGGCAGATAGCAGACAGCGTGTATGGTGTCGTGTAGGAAAGAAGTTTGCTGATGTCAACACTGTGAACAGAGTGCCACATAGTGGAGGTGGGGTTATGGTATGGGCAGGCATAAGCTACAGACAACGAACACAATTGCATTTCATCAATGGCAATTTGAATGCACAGAGATACAGTGAGGATATCCTGAGGTCCATTGTCGTGCCATTCATCCACCGCCATCACCTCATGTTTTAGCATTATATTGCACAGCCCCATGTCACAAGGATCTGTACAAAATTCCTGAAAGTTGAAAAAACTGCCTAATTAACTCTATGCTAAGGAGATGTGCTGCACATGAGGCAAAAGCTGATCCACACCCCTACCTTTTTTAAGGTATCTGTGACCAACAGATGCATATCTGTATTCTCAGTCATGTGAAGTCCATGGATTAGGGCCTAATGAAATTATTTAAACTGAATGACTTTTAAATGAACTGTAACTCAGTCATTCTTGGTTTATGCTACCTGTCCATGCTAAAGCTGTGGGATGCAGTGAACCAAGTCTAAGGCCCATTTAATAGTATGTGGAGAGCCATGGTGGTCAGTCACCTCACAGTTTAGCCCAGACCACTCAGCTGATTTATGGAAGCTACTCACTTTTTCTCTCTCTCTCTCTCTCTCTCTCTCTCTCTCTCTCTCTCTCTCTCTCTCTCTCTCTCTCTCTCTCACATACACACACACACACACACACACACAAACACACACACACACACACACACACTATGGAAGGTAGGTTACTTTTAAATGTAATCCGTTACAGTTACTAGTTACCTGTCTAAAATTGGAATTGGAATTTTTGGATTACCTAAAGTCAGTAACGTAATCTGATTACTTTCAGCTACTTTTGGATTACTTCACCCATAAAACACATACGTTTGAGCCACTAAGCAGAGACACACTAGAACACATCACAAAACATTGTGACAAAAATGTATTTAAGCCCTGTATACCTGCCTCTAACATGCGTCCTTCATCATTTGTCCCATTTACACCTATAAAATCTGATCACAGTCACACCACAATGTGTTTTTCTATCATATACACCTGTCTACAAATGTGGGCACAAACACAATGTGCAGAACAAAAGATACATGTTAAAACCAGGTACAGGTAAGTGCTTAAGTAACATAAGTAACTTAAGTAACACAGCAGCGTGGATTGTGCTAAACACTTATCCCACGGGACACCGGTACAAAAAAGTATAAAAAAGTGTATGCACTCAGGATAAGAGCATCTGCTAAATGACAACATGCAGAGTGTAATCACACATTTATTCCACCAAGTACTTTTTTAAGTTTAGCTAGGTGCAATAAACCCACATATCATACATTGCATTGCAGTAGGCCTATTCTGAAGCTAGCCTACTCAGATGATTGAAGGAAGAAATTGCTGTTGTATCCCAGCAAGAGGACATGCTCTAGATGAGCATCAGACATTCTGTTTTGTTGAAAAAGTGCTCAACTGGGACATTGGAGGGCAGTGTAGTCTTGTACTTCAGAAACAAGTTCTGGACTATGGGGGACGATTTCAAGGAGTCAAAAGACTTGTCTTTGTCTTCGAGGTACTTCCTCATCCTCCGCAGTGCCACTGGCCCTTGTTGTTGTACCTCCGAACACAACAGAATTGTCTTCTGACTCATCAGACTCATTCTGTCCTCCCTCATCAAACTCTTCGGAGTGTGTGTTCTCCATAGAAGCTGCTTCTTGAACTAATGTGCTCCGCATCTCCTCTCTCTTTCCATGGTTGAGCCAAAACAGTCAAAACTTTGGCACAACTTTGACAACTTTCAGCTGTCATTTTTGCTTCATGGGTACTTAGCATAGGTCCAAACCTGTGGTCTATAGCCTCAATGGCTGCAGTGGTGGATGTGTGCAGAGAATGTTGCAAGAGGTACAGTATTTTCTCTGAGAGCTTAGTTTATGATTGTTGGGGAAAGCCAAGAAAACACTTCCTCTCCCCGAAGAAGATCAATAGAGAACGTGAGTGGCTGTAGGACTGTACTGTACTTCTTGAGAAAAGCAATCTCACAAGGATGTAGTTTGCTGCTCACACCTAGGTCTTCACAGATTTGCCCCAGCTGGTCATCTGTGAGGGCTATGAGTTTGGAGATGGCACGGTACTCTGAGCTCCATCTTGTCACACATGGCACAGTTACTTTCATGCTTGCAATGTCCTCTATTGCATCTGAAGCTCATGTGGACCTGTGTGCTTTGCTCCAAATGCTGGAACATTTTGACATTGCACTTCTGTACAATTTTCGTGATGGACCTTGGGATGCAGCTTTGTCCACCTCATTGGTGGCGATGAGGTTGAGGATGTGTTCAGTTCTTGCTCAACCTCCCCAAGAACAGCATCCACATCATCAAACCTCACTCCATCATCTGTCTCATCTTACTCCTCTTAATTTCCACTGAACTCCCGGAATCCCTTTACAAAGTTGCTTCAATTGTCTGTCACTGTGGCCCTCACTTTGTGCTGAATTTTTAAGTTTGCATGTATTTCACTTAACTTGGCAGCAGTCACATCATAGGTATGACGTCCTCTCAGTCTTGCACAAGTCAAAGCAGCTGACATCCTCTACAAGGTGTCCTCCTCAATCCAGTGGCATGTCATGCCATAGAAACGTTGGTTATGGGCAGACCAGATGTCTGCTCTGGTGCAGACTGACTTTACGCTCGGGAGTTTGGTGGAGAGAGCTTCTTTCATGGACTCAAATTCCTTTTCAATTTGTTGCATCAATGTCTTTCTACACATGACCTTTCTCCCACCACTGATTCCTTCTACTAGCTTGTGGAATGAAGGCACCTCTACTAGTGAAATGGGCTGCACATCCTCTATGATGAAGTCAAATACCAGGTGATTATCCCGGCTTTGTGAGGTGTGTGCTCCTCCCGGTTGTAGTTTTTCTTGATTCAGTGGTGTACAAGATGTCCATTTTTGGCCATTTGTGACTCACAATCTGGATTCTGTCTTATGTAAAAACGTTTTAATTTCTGTTTTTTACATTAGATAAAAGTAGAGACTGGTATATCATACACTGCATTTGAGGAAACAATGGGAAAGTAATTCTGCTTTTAAAGTTGATTAACCTGTAAACTCACTTTTGAGAAAACCGTCTTTCAATGTTTTGGTACTACTATTGGAGAGCCCTTCCTTGTCTACACCCATTCAGCATTGTTCACACCCTCTTAAGCCTTAGCCCCACGCATCTCTTTAAAACTTAATTGGGATACGGGGCAGTATTTTCATGTCTGGATGAAAAGCATGCCCAAAGTAAACTGCCTGTTACTCAGGCTCATAGGATATGCATATAATTGGTAGATTTAGATATAAAACTCTCGAAAAATTTTCTACAATTATTACAATTATGTCTGTGAGTATAACATAACTGATATGACAGGCGAAACCCCGAGCTTACCACTATTTTCATTGGCTAGTACTATAATTATAAGCCCAAGTCCTCCCAGATTGCAGTTCCTAGGGCTTCCACTAGATGTCAACAGTCTTTAGAAAGAGTTTCAGGCTGTTTTTTGGAACAATGACCCAGAAATGGTAGTTTTTCTAGGTGGCCCCCATTTTGGCTGTAGTGTTTCCAAGTGCGTGGAAGAAAGCGCGTTCTTTCTTATTCATCTCCGGTAATGAACATACTATTCTCCGTCTTAAATTGTATAATTTATTTGGTTATTAGGATACCTAAGGTTTGATTATAAATGTTGTTTGACTTGTTTGGAAAAGTTTATTAGTATCGTTTGGGATTAATTTTGTATGCATTTTGATGGAGGGAAACTGTATGGATTATTGACTGAATCACGCCAGCTAAACTGAGTTTTTATAGATATAAAGAAGGACATTATCGAACAAAAGGACCATTTGTGATGTAACTGGGACCTTTTGGAGTGCCAACAGAAGAAGATCATCAAAGGTGACTTTCGTGTCGCACCTGCCTGGTTGAAATATGTTTTTCATGTGTTGGTATGCGGGGCGCTGTCCTCAGAAAATCGCATGGTTTGCTTTCGCCGTAAAGCCTTTTTAAAATCTGACACGGCGGCTGGATTAACAACAAGTTAAACTTTATTTTGATGTATTACACTTGTGATTTTATGAAAGTTAAATATTTATAGTAATTTAATTTGAATTGGTCGCTCTGCAATTTCATCGGATGTTGTCGAGGTGTCCCGCTAGCGGCACGCCTTTCCCAAACAGGTTTAAGGGTTGATCCAACCTTTCTGTACTAACTTGCAAGCTACTTCCAGACATCTAAGAGAGAGAGAGAGAACAGCTCACTGAACATTACTCGCCCTATCGCTCTATCTGTGGTTTCGCGTTCAGAGCGCACACTGTACACTCTGCCAATATGTGGTGTTGTTCTCAAAGCTCTGACCTCACAACTACAGTCAAGCACCCAAGCTAACTGGCAAACATTGGCTAGCTACTTCCAGACACAATGAGAGAACACCCCACTCAGACGATTTTACTCGCCCTAGCAGAGCTGGTTAGGCTTTTTTCATGTTATCCAGAACGTTGGTGATTGTACCTGTGCTGCTGGCAACAATTGAATTACGCTTTGTTGGCGACATTTACTGACACCGGACATATTCAACTGGTGTTGAGCGTTCAAAAATGCATCAGTTATTCTGCGCTCTGGCACACTAAGACGATAGTCTTTCGTTAAGAAATGTAGCTAGATAGCTAGCTAGGTAAACAATGAATCCCAACACATGACGTAACGTTAGGTAGCGAGCCAGCCAGGGAATGTTAGCTAGCTAGCTAGCTAGCTAACAGTACACTTTAACTTGAAATGAAAATACTTTGTAAAAATTTGTGGAGTCTTTTCATAAGACATGTAGCTAGCTTCCTAGCTAAACAATGGCCCATAATCACAACTAAATACCCTGCATGAATCTTAACTAAGTTAGCAACAACCCTGACAGTGAGCATCTTCTTATGTTGGGGTACAGAGTGCAAATAGCTTTTAAAACATTTTTTTTAAACTTTTGATTTAGCTAGCTAGGCTATGCAGTCCAGTGAATCTCACCCAACTATCTACAACTGATTTATCTTAGTTAAAATAGATTTAGTTATCGAAATTGTTAACAAATTAGCACAATAGCATACTTGCCATTATATCTTGCTAACTATAGTAGCTACTGTAGCAACCAGTGAGCAGCATACCACATAGTGCAGGAGAGCAACATCCAATCCCCTTCGGACGCAGCAGGTGCGCCATGCAAGTCGGGGACTTCAGGAAACAGCAGAGTGAGCACCCCACTATCCACGTGGAAGGGACAGCAGTGGAGAAGGCAGAACGTTTTAAGTTCCTCAGCGTACACATCACAGACAAACTGAAATGGTACACTTACACAGACAGTGTGGTGAAGAAGGCGCAACAGTGCCTCTTCAACATCAGGAGGCTGAAGAAATGTGGCTTGTCACCCAAAACCCTGACTAACTTTTACAGATGCACAATGATACGGCAACTGCACCGCCCTCAACCGCAAGACTCTCCAGAGGGTGGTGTGGTCTGCACAACACATTAGGTGTAGGTATCATGGAGGGCAAACTACCTGCCCTCTATGACACCTACAGCACCCGATGTCACAAGAAGGCCAAAAAGATCATCAAGGACATTGCCACTGCCTGTTCACACTGCTACCACCCAGAAGGCGAGGTTAGTACAGGTGCATCAAAGCTGGGACAGAGAGATTGAAAACAGCTTCTATCTCAAGGCCATCAGACTGCTAAACAGCAATCACTAACTCAGAGAGGCTGCTGCCTACATCGACACCCAATGGCCACTTTAATAAATTGATCACTAGTCACTTTACGCAATGCACTCTAAATAATGCTAGTTTAATAATGTTTACATATCTTACATGACTCATATCACATGTATATACTGTATTTTATACCATCAATTGCACCTTGCCTATGCCGCTCAGCCATCACTGATCCATATACTTACATGTACATATTCTCATTCACCCCTTTAGATTTGTGTGTATTAGGTAGTTGTTGGGGAACTGTTAGATTACTTGTTAGATATTACTGCACTGTCGGAACTAGAAGCACAAGCATTCCGCTACACTCGCATTAACATCTGTTAACCATGTGTATGTGACAAATCAAATTTGATTTGATTTGAAAGAGTTGACAAGCAAATTAGCCAACTGAACAGGCTAGCTAGCTAGAAATCTGATTAACTAGCTAGCTTGTACTCTCTGAAATATCCAACCTATGCTGGAACATTGGTAACATTATGAAGACAATCTGTCTGTCTCCAGAGACTAGCTAGCTCAGCAAACTAATGTGCCACACCTGCCAATCGTCATCCTTACCTCCAAGTGTTTCTTCAGGTTCGAAGTGGAGTCGACAGCAGCTTTACCGTGGGCAAACATAGTTCCCATTGAACTGTTACATTCCTGTCCTTTTCTTCTTTGAACCCAAATTTGTCTTTGGAATCTAAGAAATGCACTGCGTTGGCACGCCATTAATTTTTATTTTGTGACTGTGTATGTTGCTCAGGCGGAATGATCAAAGTTAAGGACTGACAATAATATGAAAGCTATTTAAGAAAACAGGCAATTGTTTCATGGGCATTTTTTTTCTGCAAACAAACCTTCTAAATTTGAAAGTAATCCTAGAAGTAATTATCTACTTTTCAATGGTATTGGTAATCTGATTACAATATTTTTGCTGGTAACGTAACAGATTACAGTTCAAGTGTTTTTGTAATACATTACATGTAATCTCTTACTCCCCAACTCTGGCCATAGCCACCTACACACACGTATCTCATGATTAGCTGTAGACCACACAAAATTTACCATAAAAGTTTTTATCTATATTTTTCGTAGCTGTCTATCTACCACCACAAACTGATGCTGGCGCTAAGACGGCACTCAATGAGCTGTATAAGGCCATAAGCAAGAAAAATACTCATCCAGAGGTGGCGCTCCTAGTGGCCTGGGACTTTAATGCAGGGTAACTCCAGACCACTTTTACTCCACACACAGACATGTATAAAGCTCTCCCTCGCCCTCCATTTGCCAAATCTGACCATAACCCTGTCCCCCTGATTCCTGCTTACAAGCAAAAACTAAAGCAGGAAGTACCAGTGACTCGCTCAATAAGGAAGTGGTCAGATAATGCATATGCTAAGCTACAGGACTGTTTTGCTAGCACAGACTGGAATATGTTTCAGGATTATTCCAATAGCACTGAGGAGAACACCACATCAGCCACTGGCTTCATCAATAAGTGCATCGAGGACTTTGTCCCCGCAGTGACCGTACGTACTGTACATACCCCAACCAGAAACCATGGATTACAGGCAACATCCACATTGAGCTAAAGGGTAAAGCTGTCGAGGAGCGGGACTCTAACCCGGAAGCTTATAAGACATCCCGGTATGCCCTCTGACAAACCATCAAACAGGCAAAGCATCAATACAGGACTAAGATTGGATTGTACTACACCAGCTCTGATGCTCATCGGATGTGTCAGAGCTTGCAAACTATTATGGACCCTTCCCTCTACAAAGGGAAGCACAGCCCCGATCTGTCCACTGACACAGCCTACCGGATGAGCTAAATGACTTCTATGCTCCCTTCGAGGCAAGCAACACTGAAGCATGCATGAGAGCATCAGCTGTTCCAGATGACTGTGTGATCACACTCTCCGTAGCCGATGTGAGCAAGACCTTTAAACAAGCCAACATTCACCAGGACGTCTACTCCGAGCATGCGCTGACCAACTGAAAAATGTCTTCACAACGTTTTCAACCTGTCCCTGACAGAGTCTGTCATACCAACAAGTTTCAAGCAGAACACAATAGTCCCTGTTCCCAAGAACAGCAAGGTAACCTGCCTAAATGACTACCGACCCTTAGTACTCACGTCTGTAGCCATGAAGTGCTTTGAAAGGCTGGTCATGGCTCACATCAACACCAATATCCTAGAAACCCTAGACCCAATCCAATTTGCATACCACCCCAACAGATCCACAGATGATGCCATCTCTATTACACTCCACACTGCCCTTTCCCATCTGGACAAAAGGAACACCTACGTGAGAATGCTCTTCATTGACTACAGCTCAGTTCAACACCATAGTGCCCTCAAAGCTCATCACTAAGCTAAGGATGCTTGTACTAAACACCTCCCTCTGCAACTGGATCCTGGACTTCCTGATGGGCCGCCCCCAGGTGACAAGGGAAGGCAGCAACACATCTGCCATGCTGATCCTCAACACGGGGGCCCCTCAGGGGTGCGTGCTCAGTCCCCTCCTGTACTCCTTGTTCACCCATGATTGCATGGCCAAGCACGACTCCAACACCATAATTAAGTTTGCCGACGACACAACAGTGTTATATCTTCCCCTTCTTTTTGTTATTTTTGAGAGTCCTGGAGGTATCCAGTCTCTGTTGCTCCAGGCGCTGATCAGACCTGATCATCGACAACGATGAGACAACCTATAGAGAGGAGGTCAGAGACCTCACAGTGTGGTGCCAAGATAACAACATCTCCCTCAACGTGATCAAGACAAAGGAGATGATTGTAGACTACAGAAAAAGGAGGACCGAGCACGCCCCCATTCTCATCAATGAGGCTGTAGTGGAGTAGGTTGAGAGTTTCAAGTTCGTTGGGGTCCACATCACCAGCAAACTATCATGGTCCAAACACACCAAGACAGTCGTGAAGAGTGCACGACAACGCATATTCTCCCCCAGGAGACTAAAAAGATTTGGTATGGGTTCTCAGATCCTCAAAATATTTGACAGCTGCACAATTGAGAGCATCCTGACTTGTTGCATCACCTCCTGGTATGGCAACTGCTCTGCCTCCAACTGCAAGGCACTACAGAGGGTAGTGCGTACGGCCCAGTAAATCATTGGGGCAAGCTTCCTGCCATCCAGGACCTCTATTCCTGGCGGTGTCAAAGCAAGGCCCAAAAAATTACCAAAGTCTCCAGCCACCCTAGTCATAGACTGTTCTCTCTGCTACCGCACGGCAAGTGGTACTGGAGCTCCAAGTCTAGGTCCAAAAGGCCTCTTTACAGCTTCTACACCAAGCAATAAGACTCCTGAACAGCTAATCGAATGGCTACCCAGACTATTTGCATTGTTCCCACCCCACCGCCATTTTTACGCTGCTGGTACTCTCTGTTTATTATCCATACATAGTCAGTTTACCTCTACATACTTGTACATATTACCTCAATTACCTTGACTAACCGGTGCCCCCGCACATTATATACCGGTACCACCTGTATATAGCCTTGCTACAATTTTATTTTATTGTTGCTTATTAGTTATTTTTCTATTCGTGTTATTTTTCATTTTATTTGTACTTTTATTTATTTATTTTTTACTTCAGTTTATTTTAGTAAATAGATTCTTCTTTCTCCCTTTGCCTGGTATCCACAGTTAAAGGTGCTACACATAGGATTTTTTTTTTGTTTTCGTTTTTTTGTAGAATTTTTATATTGTAATTTCATAAAATGTCCATAGTATAAGTGCAGTAACAGTGTAATGATTGAGTTTCACAGTATTACTTACCCGCCAGTGTTGTGATTGGCTGTGATATTTGCCTATTGATTTCTCCAGCTGGCATCTGTTGTCAAAATGGAAAACCTGTTTTGACATTATGGCTGTGTTATCTAGTGGAAATCGGGTCAAGCAGCCAGTGTAGAAATCGCTCAGTAATTTCCTGGTTGCTAAAATTCTACACTATTCGCTCAATTTCCGTTTGTGAGTAAACAAGCACTGAATAGTGAAAGGAATCATTGTACCATCTAAATAGCTGTTAAATATATTTTCAATAACACACCATATGTTTACAGCTGTTTGAAACTGGTGGACCAAAACAGAAAGTAGAAGGCTCAAGCGCGAGTCTCTGCCATGTTACAGGAAATGGGATGTGGGGGAGGTGGGATATTACTTCAGAGTCAATGGTTTCCAGCATCACACACAGATCACATAACAGACCCCAGATCACATCACAGATTACATCACAGCCATTGATCCAGTATTGATCTGTGAGCCAGCATTAGATCCTTCTCTGCTTCGACTGCAGGGCGGGGTCAACTCAGTCTTTATCGGGGACACTGATCGTAGATCAGAAGAAATGCCCATATAACGGATTGATATATCCCCTTAACTCACACACTCGCAGTGTGATGCAGTAAAGAGGGAGGGACGATTAGGGTAACTAGCATGCTTTAATAGAATTTGGACATTGGAATAGATCTCCAAGGCTCTATCGATGTGGCCATGGGACAGACAGGATCTACTGTGGAATCTCCTGTCATTCAGCTTCTGTTGCCTTTTAGTAGAACTGCAGGCTTATCTGTCCTATGTAAATCGCACCGTGTCCTTCAAGCTTGCACAGCGACGCATACTGCAGTCTTCAATTACTTCAGTTACTGTAGAAATACAGAGAGGGTAGACTCTGTTCTTGGTGCCTCCGCGGAGTCCAGTAAAGCATATTGCACAGTCTGAGATTCTAAACCGTCTCTGAGAGACAACGGACTTCAGAAGGAGACTTGTACCTAGAATGACTGAAATTACATTATCACTGCTTCTGATGTTACAGCTTGACCTTCAGGTGCCTTTCAAACAACCTTTAAAGACAACGGCTCCTCTTTAACCTCTTACTCAGAGGTCAGTGACTTCTCTAGGAAGAGGGAAAGTTCAGGCCGGCAGAGGTTAACCTCTCTGGGAAGCCCTTTTAGCACCCCCTCACCCACTCTTCCTGCTCCTTACATCTGCGTAGTTGTTTGTAACCATGACAACAGTCAGGCCTCCATGGCAACTCGGATCCTCTTGTTTTAAATAACAAAGCGTCAGGGTGGTGGGGGTGGGGGTGAGGGAAGAGCTCAGTGGTTAGTGCAGACTGTGGCTTGATGGAGTGCAATTGAGGAGGGCCCTTCTCAGCATGGATGTGTCCTGTAGGAGCTGTCGTATTATCACTTTAGCTGGTTTACCATGATGTGCTGTTCTGTTCTATTCTGGCCTGTTCTGGTCTGATCTGGTCTATAGCAGTAGTTCTACCTGAGCAGCAGGTCTATTCTCCCCATTCTGTTTACTCATGTTTTATTAAACCCCTCTGTCCTTTGAATTCCTCTGAATACTTCTCACCCTCGAAATGAAAGCTCAACGTGGTTTTCAAGGTGCATCCTTTGATGTCAAAAAGTTGAGCCGTAGTCTAACTGTACATGTGCATTTTTATTTTTCTATTCACAAGGCTTTTAGAGTTCTAGGTAGATATTACCATTATCAGTCAGCCATAGAGCATTACCCAATAATACCTACTATCTATAATACCACCTATCTATCATACCACCTAGCTATAATACCATCTATCGATAATACCATCTATCTATAATACCACCTAGCTATCATGCCATCTATGACAACACCTATCTATAATTGTCACGCCCTGACCTTAGATATCTCTGTTTTTCTATATATTTTGGTTGGGTCAGAGTTTGACTAGGGTGGGTACTCTAGTTTTTGTATGTCTAGGGTTTTTGTATGTCTAGGGTTTTTTGTATGTCTATGTTGGCCTGATATGGTTCCCAATCAGAGACAGCTGTTTATCGTTGTCTCTGATTGGGGTTCATATTTAGGTAGCCAAGGAGCCAGTCAGGGAGTCGAGTGAGGAGCTCGACGTAAGATTCCGGAGAGAGGTGCTGGCATTGAGAGCGCTGCAGAGCAGGTGTGCTGAGGTGCATGTCATCAGCCCGGTGCCACCTGTACCGGTCCCACGCATCAGGTCTCCAGTGCGCTTTCACAGCCCAGTGCGTCCTGTGCTAGCTTCCCGCACTTGCCGGGCTGGAGTGAGCATCCAGTCAGGAAGGGTTGTGCCAGCTCTGCGCTATAGACCTCCAGTGTGCCTCCACAGTCCAGTACGTCCTGTGCCTCCTCTCCACACTCGCCCTGAGGCGCGTGTCATCAGCCCGGTACCAGCTGTACCGGTCCCACGCATCAGGTCTCCAGTGCGCCTCCACAGTCCAGAGCTTCCGGCGACAGTTCCCAGTCCAGAGCTTCCGGCGACAGTTCCCAGTCCAGAGCTTCCGGCGACAATTCCCAGTCCAGAGCCTCCGGTGACAGTTCCCAGTCCAGAGCTTCCGGTGACAGTTCCCAGTCCGGAGCTTCCGGCGACAGTTCCCAGTCCGGAGCTTCCAGTGACAGTTCCCAGTCCGGAGCTTCCGGCGACAGTTCCCAGTCCAGAGCTTCCGGCGACAATTCCCAGTCCAGAGCTTCCGGTGACAGTTCCCAGTCCAGAGCTTCCGGTGACAGCTCCCAGTCCGGAGCTTCCGGCGACAGTTCCCAGTCCGGAGCTTCCAGTGACAGTTCCCAGTCCGGAGCTTCCGGCGACAGTTCCCAGTCCGGAGCTTCCGGCGACAGTTCCCAGTCCGGAGCTTCCGGCGACAGTTCCCAGTCTGGAGCTTCCGGCTACAGTTCCCAATCCGGAGCTTCCGGCAACGTTTCACAGTCCAGAACCTCCGAAGACGGTCCACAGTCCAGAACCTCCAACGACGGTCCACAGTCTGGAACCTCCAACGACGGTCCCTATTTCACAGTCCAGAACCTCCAAAGACGGTCCATAGTCCGGAACCTCCAACAACGGTCCACAGTCCGGAACCTCCAACGACGGTCCCCAGTCCGAAACCTCCAGCGATGGTCCCCAGTCCGGAACCTCCAACGACGGTCCCCAGTCCGAAACCTCCAGCGATGGTCCCCAGTCCGGAACCTCCAGCGACAGTCCCCAGTCCGGAACCTCCAGTGAAGGTCACCAGTCCGGAGTCTCCAGCGACGGTCCCCCGTCCGGGGTCTCCAGCGACGATCCCCAGGGAGGAGCTGCAGTCTAGAGTCTTCAGTGACAAGCTGCAGTCCAGAGCCTCCGGCGATGATCCACGGTCCGGTTCCACAGATGTGGAGGGATCAGCGTAAGGAGGGGAGGCTGTGTCCAGAACCGGAGCCGCCACCGAGGGTAGATGCCCACCCGGACCCTCCCCTATAGGTTCAGGTTTGCAGCCGGGAGTCCCCACCTTTGGGGGGGGTACTGTCACACCCTGACCTTAGATATCTCTGTTTTTCTATATATTTTGGTTAGGTCAGGGTGTGACTAGGGCGTGTCCTCTAGTTTTTGTATGTCTAGGGATTTTGTTTGTCTAGGGGTTTTTGTATGTCTATGTTGGCCTGATATGGTTCCCATTCAGAGACAGCTGTTTATCGTTGTCTCTGATTGGGGGTCATATTTAGGTAGCCATTTTCCTCATTGTGTTGTGGGATCTTGTCTATGTATAGTTGCCTTAGTGCACATCTGTAGCTTCACATTTCGGTTGGTTGTTTGTTGTTTTGTTGAGTTTCAGTTTATTAAAATTATGTGAAACTCTACTCACACTGCCCCTTGGTCTCATCATTATGGCGAACGTGACAATAATACCATTGTAATGAACACGATGGGAGACAGAGAGCTGGGTCCAGCAGGTGTTCATTTGTAATGGACCACAGGAGGAGGCAGGTAGCTGGGTCCAGAGGCAGGCAGAAGGTCATACACAGGGGGTCAAAAAAGGCAACAGTACAGGCAGGGAAAAGGCTAGTAACGTCGTCTTGGAGATCAGGCAATAGGTAGATAACAGGAAATCCGATAGGCTAAAGTACAGGCAGGGAATAGGTAAAAGGCATCGTTAGCGAGGCAGGCCAAAACTATCATACACGGGAGGATAAAATCACTGGGAAAACAGAGCTCCGAATAGAAGTGTGTCACAAAACAAAAAAATACCTGACAATGATGGGGTGCACAGAACTGAACTAAATAGTGTGTGATAATGACATACAGGTGTGTGAGCAGGTGATCAGAATTCAGGTGATTGGGATCTGGAGAGTGAGCTGTGTTCAGGGGATCTACGTGTTTGAGAGTGTGAGTTGTCAGCAGACGATACAATACCATCTATCTATAATACCATCTATCTACAATACCATCTATCTATAATAACAGTTATCTATAATACCATCTAACTATAATACAATACATCTATAGTACCATCTATATATAGTAACATCTATCTACAATATATCTATCTATAATACCATATGTATATATATGTATGTATATATATATATATATATATATATATATATATATATATATATATATAATAACACTTATCTATAATACCATCTATATACAGTATAATACCATATATCTATAATGCCATCTATCTATAATACCATCCATCTATGATACCCCCTATCTGTAATAGCATCTATCTATAATACCATCAATCTATAATGCCATCTATCTATTATACCATCTATCTATTATACCATATATCTATAATATCATCTATCTCTTATACCATCTATCTATCGTACCCCCTTTCTATAATACCATCAATCTATAATGCCATCTATCTATAATACCATCAATCTATAAGACCATCTATCTATTATACCATCTATCTATTATACAATCTATCTATGATACCATCTACCTATATATCTGCCATCTATAATATCATTTATCTAACATCTATCTTTAAGACTATGTATCTATAAGGCCATCTTTCACTAATACCATATCTGTATAATACCATCTATCTATTAAACCATCAATCTTTAATACCATCTATATATAATACAACCTATCTATAATAACATATATCTATTATACTGTCCATCTATAATGCCATCTATCTATAATTCAATCTATATATAATACAACCTATCTATAATAACATCTATCTATTATACTGTCTATCTATAATGCCATCTATGTATAACACCATCTATCTATAATAAAATCTATATAACATCTATCTATAATACCATCAATCTATGAGACCCTCTATCTCTAATACCATCCATATAACATCTATCTATAATACAATTTATCTAACATCTATCTATAATACCATCTATATAACATCCATCTATAATACCATCTATCTATTTATTTACCATCTATCTTTAAGACCATCCATCTATAACGCCAACTTTCACTAACACCATCTCTGTATAATACCATATATCTATTAAAGCATCAATCTATAATACCATCTATATATAATACCACCTATCTATAATAACATCTATACATTTTACTGTCTATCTATAATGCCATCTATGTATAACACCACATATATATAATACCATCTATATGTAACACCACCTATCTATAATACCATCTATAGAACACATATCTATAATACCATCTATATACAGTATAATACCATCTATCTATAATACCATCTAACTATAATACCATCTATATACAGTATAATACCATCTATCTATAATACCATCTAT
Source organism: Oncorhynchus mykiss (assembly GCF_013265735.2). Taxonomy (NCBI): domain Eukaryota; kingdom Metazoa; phylum Chordata; class Actinopteri; order Salmoniformes; family Salmonidae; genus Oncorhynchus; species Oncorhynchus mykiss. Next base: position 24,231,106 of record NC_050571.1, on the reverse strand, counting down.
CTATAATACCACCTATCTATAATACCATCAATCTATATGAAGTGTTCTTTGTTGTTAGTTGTTATCCGCAGGACTCTGTGCCAAACCTTTTCTGTTGACTGTCATCCAATCCGTATCTAGAGTGTGTTTATTAATTGAAAAACTAAAATAGCATCCTTCATTCTCCACACAGGATTATCCCTCAGAACAAGACATCATCTGTCGGGAACACACTTATGCGCATGCACGCACGCACGCACGCATGCACTCACGCACACACACACACACACACGCACACACACACACACACACACACACACACACACACACACACACACACGCACACACACGCACACACACGCACACACACGCACACACACACAGGTGGGATGTGGTACATCCATTGTAGATGATGTGAGTCATCCATCCTCATGTGTGGGTAGCTGCTCATTATCACACTGTAATTAGATTAGCAGTTTTTCAATCTCCTTTACATGGATACATCCCAAAACCAGAACATTCCCTTCCAGTTACAACACTGTAATACATCCGTAGGTGTCTCTCCAGTATGATATCAATAAACTATGTATTACTGTATCTTTTTGCATTTCGATGTGATGGGTTTTCCATTCTTGTCTTGGGAGATTTTCACATTGCGTTGTCCTATTGTAATATGCGGTATGTTTGATATAGTCATGTTATATTTATGGATCTAGCAGTGTTACCATGGGATTGATGATTGGGGATTGGGGTATTGAGAAATTCTGACAAGGTTCTTTAGGCTACTGTGATCAGGCTATGTTGACAGAGAAAGTCAGAGGTGGAGAAAGACCAAGTCAGGGACATAAAGAGCAAAACGCTGAACATTTGGTGACTTATTCCTTGTTACTGTGGAGCTCTCCTCTAAAGCTCTCTCCACCTCTTTTTGAAACAGGCCATGTTTGAAGTGGATAGTGTCTGCTGTTCTGTTCTGCTCTGTTCTGCTCTGTTCTGCTCTGTTCTGTTCTGCTCTGCTCTGTTCTGCTCTGTTATGCTCTGTTCTGCTTTCTTCTGTTATGCTCTGTTCTGCTATGTTCTGCTTTCTTCTGTTATGCTCTGTTCTGCTCTGTTCTGCTTTCTTCTGTTATGCTCTGTTCTGCTCTGTTGTGCTTTCTTCTGTTATGCTCTGTTCTCCTCTGTTCTGCTTTCTTTTGTTATGCTCTGTTCTGCTCTGTTCTGCTTTCTTTTGTTATGCTCTGTTCTGCACTGTTATGCTCTGTTCTGTTATGCTCTGCTCTGTTATGCTCTGTTCTGCTTTCTTCTGTTATGCTCTGTTCTGTTCTGCTCTGTTATGCTCTGTTCTGCTCTGCTCTGTTATGCTCTGTTATGCTCTGTTCTGCTCTGTTCTGTTCTGCTCTGTTATGTTCTGTTCTGCTCTGTTCTGCTCTGTTCTACTTTCTTCTGTTATGCTCTGTTATTCTCTGTTCTGCTTTCTTCTGTTCTGCTCTGTTCTACTTTCTTCTGTTATGCTCTGTTATTCTCTGTTCTGCTTTCTTCTGTTCTGTTCTGCTCTGTTATGCTCTGTTATGTTCTGCTCTGTTATGCTCTGTTCTGCTTTCTTCTGTTATGCTCTGTTCTGTTATGCTCTGCTCTGTTATGCTCTGTTCTGCTTTCTTCTGTTATGCTCTGTTCTGTTCTGCTCTGTTATGCTCTGTTATGCTTTCTTCTGTTATGCTCTGTTCTGTTCTGCACTGTTATGCTCTGTTCTGCTTTCTTCTGTTATGCTCTGTTATGCTCTGTTCTGTTCTGCTCTGTTATGCTCTGTTATGCTCTGTTCTGCTCTGTTCTGTTCTGCTCTGTTAGGCTCTGTTGTGTTCTGCTCTGTTCTGCTCTGTTCTACTTTCTTCTGTTATGCTCTGTTCTGCTTTCTTCTGTTATGCTCTGTTCTGCTCTGTTCTGCTTTCTTCTGTTCTGTTCTGTTCTGCTCTGTTATGCTCTGTTCTGCTTCCTTCTGTTATGCTCTGTTCTGTTCTGCTCTGTTCTGCTCTGTTCTGTTCTGCTCTGTTATGCTCTGTTCTACTTTCTTCTGTTATGCTCTGTTCTGTTCTGTTATGCTCTGTTCTGCTTTCTTCTGTTATGATCTGTTCTGTTTTCTTCTGTTATGCTCTGTTCTGTTCTGCTCTGTTATGCTCTGTTCTGCTTTCTTCTGTTATGCTCTGTTAGGCTCTGTTCTGTTATGCTCTGTTCTGCTCTGTTATGCTCTGTTCTGTTCTGCACTGTTATGCTCTGTTCTGCTTTCTTCTGGTATGCTCTGTTATGCTCTGTTCTGTTCTGCACTGTTATGCTCTGTTCTGTTATGCTCTGTTCTGTTCTGCTCTGTTGTGCTCTGTTCTGTTATGCTCTGTTCTGTTCTGCTCTGTTGTGCTCTGTTCTGTTATGCTCTGTTCTGTTCTGCTCTGTTCGGCTCTGTTCTGCTTTCTTCTGTTATGCTCTGTTCTGTTATGCTCTGTTCTGTTCTGCTCTGTTCGGCTCTGTTCTGCTCTGTTCGGCTCTGTTATGCTCTGTTCTGTTCTGCTCTGCTCTGTTCTGCTCTGTTCGGCTCTGTTCTGCTCTGTTCGGCTCTGTTATGCTCTGTTCTGTTCTGCTCTGCTCTGTTCTGCTCTGTTCGGCTCTGTTCTGCTCTGTTCGGCTCTGTTCGGCTCTGTTCTGCTCTGTTCGGCTCTGTTATGCTCTGTTCTGTTCTGCTCTGCTCTGTTCTGCTCTGTTCTGTTCTGTTCTGCTCTGTTCTGCTCTGTTCTGTTCGGCTCTGTTCGGCTCTGTTCTGCTCTGTACAGTGACATTCATTTTTTATATCTACCATCTGAAGGGAAGGAGATGTGAAGTTTGTACAGAGTCCTCTCTACTGTGGAGTTGATATAGACCCTACAGACTCTTCTCTACTGTGGAGTTGATATAGACCCTACAGACTCTTCTCTACTGTGGAGTTGATATAGACCCTACAGACTCCTCTCTACTGTGGAGTTGATATAGACCTTACGGAATCTTCTCTACTGTGGAGTTGATACAGACCCTACAGACTCTTCTCTACTGTGGAGTCGATACAGACCCTACAGACTCCTCTCTACTGGGGAGTTGATACAGACCCTACAGACTAGTAAGAGCCAGAGCACAAAGACACTATCAACTCTAGTTAATTAGCAGTATCTCTGATCCATCACACTGGGTGGATGAATGGAGTGAAGGTAGAAAAGAATGAAAGAATGGAAGAAATAAATAGGGAGGGAGACAGAAGGCGGGAGGGAGAGTGTGGGAGGGAGAGAAGGAGGGAGGGAGAGACAGAAGAAAGGAAGGAAGGAAGGAAGGAAGGAAGGAAGGAAGGTCTATATTGTGAGTTCTGGCTCCTATGCTATCAGTGTGTGTGGTTTAGCATATTGGAAACCTAGCCAATTTAATTTGCTCAAGGCAATAGTGCTCTCTGACTTCAATGGGAGTGACGGGGGCATGTTAGCATTGCATTGAAATGGCCAGATCACATTTAGGTAACATTTCAGGTGATTTTGACATTATTTTTTTAGCATTGCATTGAAATGGCCAGATCACATTTAGGTAACATTTCAGGTGATTTTGACATTATTTTTTTTACATGCTCACATGCCAACATCACTTCCATAGATATATAGCTAGTGGTGGCTAAAGTTAGCTGTAGTTTGTTATGGATGTTTAAAGAGAACTGAGTCATGGATTAAGGTTCCCCTGGCCCACAGACTACTTTCAGGGTAAGGAAACATCTAACATCAAGTTGTAAAATATTGAACTTCTCCTTTAAAATAAAGGTTTAAATCCAGCTCTTGTGACCAAAACACAGGGACCTACTGGTGAGTCAGTGTTTAACCAGGATTTGCATTTATTTATAGAAAAGGAGAAACCCGGAGCTCATATTTATTTACTGTGTATACTGTAGATATCCAGCGAGATACTGGTCCTGGTGAATTCTATAAAAATAGACAGTGAGTTATGTGTTTATAAAGCTGTGAGGTGGTTATAGTTGAAGTCGGAAGTTAACATGCATTTAGGTTGGAGTTATTATTCAACATCTCCACAAATTTCTTGTTAACAAACTATAATTTTGGCAAGTCGGTTAGGACATCTACTTTGTGCATGACACAAGTAATATTTCCAACAATTGTTTACAGACAGATTATTTCACTTCCAGTGGGTCAGAAGTTTACATACACTAAGTTGACTGTGCCTTTAAACAGCTTGTAAAATACGGTTTGCAACTGCACATGGGGACAAAGATCATACTTTTTGTCCTCTGGTCTGATGTAACAAAAATAGAACTGTTTGGCCATAATGACCATCGTTATGTTTGGAGGAAAAAGGGGGAGGCTTGCAAGCCGGAGAACACCATCCCAACCGTGAAGCACGGGGGTGGCAGCATCATGTTGTGGGGGTGCGTTGCTGCAGGAGGGACTAGGCCACTTCACAAAATAGATGGCATCACAAGGAGGGAAAATGATGTGGATATATTGAAGCAACATCTCAAGACATCAGTCAGGAAGTTAAAGTTTGGTAACAAATGGGTCTTTCAAATGGACAATGACCCCAAGCATACTTCCAAAGTTGTGGAAAAATGGCTTAAGGACAACAAAGTCAAGGTATTGGAGTGGCTATCACAAAGCCCTGACCTCAATCCTATAGAAGACTTGTTGGCAGAACTAAAAAAGCGTGTGCGAGCAAGGAGGCCTACAAACCTGACTCAGTTACACCAGCTTAATACTTATTGTGGGAAGCTTGTGGAAGGCTACCTGAAACGTTTGACCCAAGATAAACAATTTAAAGGAAATGCTACCAAGTACTAATTGAGTGTATGTAAACTTCTGACCCACTGGGAATGTGATGAAAGAAATAAAACCTGAAATAAATAATTCTCTCTACTATTATTCTGACATTTCACACTCTAAAATTAAAGTGTTGATCCTAACTGACCTAAGACAGGGAATTTTTTGGGGGGATTAAATGTCAGGAATTGTGAATAACTGAGTTTAAATGTATTTGGCTAAGGTGTATGTAAACTTCAACTGTATATATAGTGTGTGTAAAGAGTGTGTATAATATATTTATGTTGTATATCAGGCCTGGAACAGGAAGATGATAAGGGGGGATATGTGGACAATGAAAGTGGTGCTGCTGAATGTGCTATATTGTACAGTAGTGTGCATATTTTCTCCTCTGTGACCTAATGGCCTTACATAGTGGACTGCCCCCATCCCCCATTGAGCGAAAAGAGGACAGGACGTTACTCTGTGTTGACACTGTACACAGAACCAGACCACAATCTGTCCATTCAGTTTTGACACAGGGACTGAGAGCACTGACTATCAACACACAGTCCCTAATCTTGTCTCACAGAGAAAGGAATATGCTAGAGAAAGTGTCTGCAACGTGGTAACAGTGGAACGTACAGAAAAGGGGGAAAGAGAGAGCGAGGGAAAGAAAATGTGAGGGGGGGTGCAATGTGTGAGAGACTGTGTAGGCCTGCTATCTGGGAAGAGAGAGAGAGAGAGAGAGAGAGAGAGAGAGAGAGAGAGGGGGGGAGAGAGAGAGAGAGAGAGAGAGATTGTAGTGTCTTTATCAACTCCCCAATCTATAGTGTCTTTGTCCACGCCACTAGTCAAACAGCGCTCAGCACACTTAATGATTTAATTCCAAATATGCCTACTACACACTCCAGTGTACAGCTAACTACCGTACAGCCTTGAAGGCAGCTAGAAATGTTGTTCTCAAAATGTAAACGCAGTGTATGTTTATCAGCCATTTACTTAAGGCATTGGAGTGTGTCATATATTATGAGTTAGTTCAGTTGTTTTGATGGCAGAGTGGGATATTGTAGAGTTGCGGCCTCTGCAGTTTAGATGTTGTTTCTCATTGTAATGCCTCTTGGCTATTGCTCAGATTGAATGTAAACTGCTGTTCTAATCTACACAGAGATGTGAACTCATTGCATACAACAACACTTTATGGCCAGGAGGGTAATGATGCAAACGATAAGACCTTATGCCTCACCTCTCTTCACACAAGCAGGAATAGCAGTGCACTTCAAACCCAACACACGTCTCAGCCCCACTTTATCAAACGTATTTGCAGCACTGTAGCTGGAGGGGGAAACAGCTTCTGTTTGGTTATTTCAGGACCTGAGTAGCATGCTAATCAACCTAGGTCCGTTTTCAGAGTGGGCAAATCATTCAGAGAGTCAATGCATCAGAATCTCAACTGAACGCAAATTCAAATGTTTAAATTTGTACCACTACATACAATATATTTTCTTCCAATGGCATGTTACGTAAAGTGCCATTCAAGTTAACACACATGTAACATTTGATCTCTTTTGATAGTTGGTTGTGATTCCTGGTGTTATGTGTTCTGTTTGTAACTCACCCTCCCACTGGCTCTGACTCACATTGAAAGACGGAGAGAATTTAAAAAAGGCTGGGGAAGCCCGGGGATAGAGAGGTAAAGAGAAGACTGTCTCGAGGGAGACTGGGTGAGAGGAACACTTAAGATGCCCGTAGGCTGCGTACGCTGTGGGTCAGTGATTTAACACACACACGCGCACGCACACACACACACACACACACACACACACACACACACACACACACACACACACACACACACACACACACACACACACACACACACACACAGTGGGAGGCCTGCCTGGTGAAGAGATGCTGAACCTCCCCCCTTCTCCATATGGTTCCACGCCTAGTCATTTAAACCTCAGGCCCAGAGATTCTATATCTATGGCCTCAAGCAAAGATCCAAGCAAAGATCTACAGTGTATTTTAACTCAGAGATACATGTTCATGTTCCAATAGTCATCCAAGGTCTCCCTTCCACATTTTCTTTTCTCTCAAACTTATCAGGCATGATTCAATAGGTTGAAGATAAAAAAATATTGTAGGGGCTATTTTGTTTGACTTCAGTGTGGCTTTTGACATTATAAATCATAGTCTTCTGCTGGAAAAACGTATGCGTTATGGCTTTATATTAATGGAAGCCTCTCCAACATAATCCAGGTAGAATCAAGAATTCCCCAGGTCAGCTGTCTAGGCCCCTTACTTTTTCAATCTTTACTAACGACATGCCACTGGCTTTGAGTTAAAGTAAGCGGATGACTCAACACTATACACCTCAGCTACTACAACAACTGAAATTACTTCAACACTTAACAAAGAGCTGCAGTTAGTTTCAGAATGGGTGGCAAGGAATAAGTTTGTCCTAAATATTTCAGAAACTAAAAGCATTGAAATTGGGACAAATCATTCACTAAACCCTTGACCTCAACTAAATCTTGTAATAAATCATGTAGAAATGTATCAAGTTGAGGTGACTAAACTGCTTGGAGTAACCATGAATTGTAAACTGTCACGGTCAAAACATATTGATACAACAGTAGCAAAGATGGGGAGAAGTCTGTCCTTAATAAAGCACTGCTCTACCTTCTTAACAGCACTATCAACATGGCAAGACCTACAGGCTCTAGTTGTCACACCTAGACTACTGTTCAGTCGTGTGGTCAGGTGCCACAAAGAAAATTGCAATTGGCTCACAACAGGGCAGCAACGAATGGGGATCCACATTAAACCCCAGGAAGAGTAGCTACAGCCTTGGCAGGAACCAATGGGGATCCACATTAAACCCCAGGAATAGTAGCTACAGCCTTGGCAGCAACCAATGGGGATCCACATTAAACCCCAGGAAGAGTAGCTACAGCCTTGGCAGGAACCAATGGGGATCCACATTAAACCCCAGGAAGAGTAGCTACAGCCTTGGCAGGAACCAATGGGGATCCACATTAAACCCCAGGAAGAGTAGCTACAGCCTTGGCAGGAACCAATGGGGATCCACATTAAACCCCAGGAAGAGTAGCTACAGCCTTGGCAGGAACCAATGGGGATCCACATTAAACCCCAGGAAGAGTAGCTACAGCCTTGGCAGCAACCAATGGGGATCCACATTAAACCCCAGGAAGAGTAGCTACAGCCTTGGCAGCAACCAATGGGGATCCACATTAAACCCCAGGAAGAGTAGCTACAGCCTTGGCAGGAACCAATGGGGATCCATAATAAATACAAATCCAAATAGGTGAAAGCAACATGGTGGAATCCCATTCCTCCGTACTCTCATTAATGGCTAGGGGACAAGTCGAGGAAGCCATTTAAAAGTGTTTGACATTCCAGAGTCCTTTCTTCCCACGCTAGCCGGCTCTGTAGTGGCTGAGAGTAATCTGCTTCTGACGATCTGAGAGTCATCTCTATTCACTCACACAAAGACAGGGAAATTGGTTTCATTCTGCTCTGTACTGTCTGTCTGTTCAGTTGCACATCGCCCTAAAAACCAAAAAACTCAATATTTTTTACTCTCTCTCTGACCCTCTCTTTTCTCTCTCCTTTGATTCTTTATGAGAGGGCTGTTTGAAGATGGAGCCATTTCATTTCCATTAGAGAATCTGTCAGATATTACAATTGAAATATTAAGTAGTATCCATCCTATTTGCATACGAGGAAGAAGAATAAACAGGTCTGTCCTTAACTAAGACAAGTTCAGTCAGAAAAGCATAATAACATCTCTCAGATTTGTGAGAGAATAAAAATACATTGAAAAGAAAGACAGACAACTTTAATCTATTTAAAGTTTTTTGTGCCATCATTTTTTAAAAGAGAGGCATTGTTCCATAAATCCACGGAGTGCCTTCTATAACACGATTCTGACTCCTGATTCAAATCTCACTCTGTACATTAGAATAACCTGCCAACACCAAGACAAGCCTTTGGCTGGCATTTAACCAAATTTCATTCAACTAGGATGTCCGTAGGGCCACATTCACATAATTTCTTGAAAGCACATTGTAATACTTTATTAAGCTACAACCGCGTCTTGTAATAGACTATAAGCCCTCTGATTTCCACTGGGTTATTACAGGGGCTAAACCGTAATAATTTACAAACGAGTTAAAGCACAGACGGTGAATTCTCTAGGAACAAGTTGGGCTTTATAATACATAAACGTCTCCTCATTCAGACTCAGAATCCCAATACACTCCTCACTACGGCAATAGCATCATCTGTCAGGAGGCTTGTTTTAACCGATCGTGGAGATATTTTCGTTTCCTAGAATGTGATTGCCTTCTCTCTATGTCTCTCAAGGCCCTTTTTAGAAAACCTCATAATGACTATTCCCCCGGATCTTATTAGGCCTGCGTTGCTATGGCGTATCCAGGAAATCAATTAGCCCAGACCCAGGAAGAGATTAGAAGGTCTGATCTCCCAGCAGTTAAAGAGAAGCAGTATAGTTATTATTTAATCATTAGATCCACATTCACAGACATAGAGAGAGAGAGCAACTGTGAAGATTCATAGCTTTTATAGCGTTTATATAGCTTTTTATATAACCTATATTCAATAGGATAACTCCCCCACATTTCCCTGCATGAGAATATGAGAGAAAATCAAAATGAACTCTAATTTGATTTCCCCCTGTCTCATATTCATCTTATTTTATCAGACAAAGACGGAACCACCCTCCTCCGAATCCTCCACCCGCCCCAGTAATTTTTCATCTTTCCATTAAGTTGACCAAATGGATGCCTGGAGGATGAGGAGGAAAAGGTTCCCACTCAGTTAAAATGATTTACAGAGAGAGAGAAGGGGGGGACTGAGAGAGGGGGGGGGGGGTGAGAGAGAGAGACAGACAGAGAGAGAGACAGAAAGAGAGACAGAGAGAGAGACAAAGAGAGACAGCGAGAGACAGAGGAAGACAGAGAGAGAGACAGAGAGAGAGAGAGAGAGAGAGAGAGACAGAGAGAGAGACAGAGAGAGCGACAGAGAGAGAGAGAGAGACAGAGAGAGAGACAGAGAGAGAGACAGAGAGAGAGAGACGGAGAGAGAGACGGAGAGAGAGACGGAGAGAGAGACAGAGGAAGACAGAAGGGGTGACAGAGAGAGACAGACAGAGAGAGAGACAGAGAGAGAGACAGAGAGAAAGACAGAGAGAGAGACAGAGAGAGACAGAGAGAGGGAGAGAGAGACAGAGGAAGACAGAAGGGGTGACAGAGAGAGACAGACAGAGAGAGAGACAGAGAGAGAGACAGAGAGAGACAGAGAGAGACAGAGAGAGAGACAGAGAGAGACAGAGAGAGAGACAGAGAGAGACATAGAGAGAGACAGAGAGAGAGACAGAGAGAGACAGAGAGAGAGACAGAGAGAGAGACAGAGAGAGACAGAGAGAGAGAGACAGAGAGAGAGACAGAGAGACAGAGCGAGAGACAGAGAGACAGAGCGAGACAGAGCAAGAGACAGAGAGAGAGACAGAGAGAGAGACAGAGAGAGACACAGAGAGATACAGAGAGAGATACAGAGAGAGAGACGGAGAGAGAGACAGAGAGAGAGACAGAGAGAGAGACAGAGAGAGAGACTGAGGAAGACAGTGGAAGACAGACGGGGTGACAGAGAAAAGGACGGAAGAGAAAGAATGGGAAGAAAGGAGAGATGGAGGGAGGGACTTCTATCTATGCAGTACAAGGAGATGAACTGTACAGCCTTCTATGCCATGACGTACTTTAGTCAAGTCAACAATTACTTCCTCTTCCTCCCCCATTTCCCATCACTGGTCATTAATGTCTCTAGTCCAGTCAGCAATTACTTCCTCTTCCTCCCTCATATCCCATCACTGGTCATTAAGGGCTCTAGTCCAGTCAGCAATTACTTCCTCTTCCTCCCTCATATCCCATCACTGGTCATTAAGGGCTCTAGTCCAGTCAGCAATTACTTCCTCTTCCTCCCTCATATCCCATCACTGGTCATTAAGGGCTCTAGTCCAGTCAGCAATTACTTCCTCTTCCTCCCTCATATCCCATCACTGGTCATTAAGGGCTCTAGTCCAGTCAGCAATTACTTCCTCTTCCTCCCTCATATCCCATCACTGGTCATTAAGGGCTCTAGTCCAGTCAGCAATTACTTCCTCTTCCTCCCTCATATCCCATCACTGGTCATTAAGGGCTCTAGTCCAGTCAGCAATTACTCCTCTTCCTCCCTCATATCCCATCACTGGTCATTCAGACTTGCCTAGTTAATGAAAGGTTAAATAAAACATTTAAAATTAAGGGCTCTAGTCAATCCGTAGCGCTGAACATCTGCTTTAGAGCACGGTTAACCTAACGTACACTATATATACAAATGTATGTGGACACCCCTTCAAATTACTGGATTCGGCTACTTCAGTCACACCCATTGAGTACACTGCCATGCAATCTCCATAGACAAACATTGGCAGTAGAATGGCCTTACTGAAGAGCTCATTGACTTTCAATGTGGCACCGTCATAAGATGCCACCTTTCCAACAAGTCAGTTTGTCAAATTTCGGCCCTGCAAGAGCTGCCCCGGTCAACAGTAAGTGCTGTTATTGTGAAGTGGAAACATCTAGGAGAAACAACGGCTCAGCCAGTGGTAGGAAGTGGTAGGCCACACAAGCTCAAAGAACGGGGCCGCCGAGTGCTGAAGTGCATGGCGCTTAAAAATTGTCAGTCCTCGGTTGCAGCATCTGGAAACAACGTCAGCACAATAGCTGTTCGTCTAGAGCTTCATGAAATGGGTTTCCATGGCCGAGCAGCCGCACACAAGCTTAAGATCACCATGCGCAATGCCAAGTGTCGGCTGGAGTGGTGTAAAGCTCACCACCATTGGACTCTGGAGCAGTGGAAACACGTTCTCTGGAGTGATTAATCACTTTTCACCATCTGGTAGTCCAACGGATGAATCTGGGTTTGGCGGAGGCCAGGTAAACGCTATCTGCCTGAATGCATAGTGCCAACTGTAAAGTTTGGTGAAGGAGGAATAATGGTCGGGGGCTGTTTTTCATTGTTCGGGCTAGGCACCTTAGTTCCAGTGAAGGGAAATCTTAACGCTACAGCATACAATGACATTCTAGACGATTCTGTGCTTACAACTTTGTGGCAACAGTTTGGGGAAGGCACATTCCTGTTTCAGCATAACAATGCCACCATGCACAAAGCGAGGTCAGGAGGAGTTAAGATGGAGTGTCACGTCGCTCACGTCCAAAAGCTGAAGTCATAGCACAGGCTCTCTTTCCATTTCCCCTGAAAACCTGAACATCTGGTAGTTGGAGACTCGGCAGAGGCATGATTGACAGTTAAAGGCAATGTTCTCTCGGTCACGGAGACGGCTATCATGGTAAATGCTGCATATGTTAGCTCAATTGGAAATTACCTTTACATTGAACGCACAAATACATTGTGTCCCGCCACCCCCCACCCGCCAATCCCCTCTTTTACGCTGCTGCTATGCATAGTCACTTTAACTGTACCTACATGTACATATTACCTCAATTAGCCCGACTAACCGGTGCCCCCGCACATTGACTCTGTACCTTTATATAGCCTCGCTACTGTTATTTTCACTGTCATTTTACTATTCTTTGCTATCTATTGTTTACCTAATACCTATTTTTTTACTTAAAAATGGCACTGTTGCTTGGGACTTGTAAGTTAGCATTTCACTGTAAGCTTGTATTCAGCTACACTTGGATTTGATTTGAGATGTTCTTCGACACTTCGGCTATACGGATTGAATCCAGCCCAAATCTTTGTCAGACTCTCACTGCTCATCATCCATGAGGTAGAGACATCAATCAAACCACCATGCTTGAAGGTCTACTGTGAAACAGCAGAACATCAAATACATAAACCACACCCATCGGGTTCTATCAGGGGTCAAACTCATGATGTCACTGCAATGAGGTCACCCCATCCCTCATCCAATCAGGTGAAAAACATAGAGTAGTAGGAACAAAGAAGGTAAACACTGGTAAATAACTATGGGGAGGTTTGGGGTTAGTATAAGTTCAGGAGTTGCTTCCCCCTGCTGCAGGAAGTGAATTCATAAATCAGTCACGCCTCAGAAACGCCATAGCAGCGCTCTGTGGGTAATCTAAGCTGCTCAAGCGGCCATTACCCCTCAGAGGAAGCGGATATGTGACATCTAATGCTATATAATGGAGGAACAACATGGCTATATACAGAGAGTACCAGGTAGTAACATGGTTGTATACAGAGAGTACCAGGTAGTAACATGGTTGTATACAGAGAATACCAGGTAGTAACATG
>NC_050571.1:24157961-24212961 GCF_013265735.2 Oncorhynchus mykiss | reverse complement strand
ACTGGGTACTGGACTTCCTGACGGGCCGCCCCCAGGTGGTGAGGGTAGGTAACAACATCTCCACCCCGCTGATCCTCAATACTGGGACCCCACAAGGGTGCGTTCTGAGCCCTCTCCTGTACTCCCTGTTCACCGACGACTGTGTGGCCATGCACGCCTCCATCCAACTCAATCATCAAGTTTGCGGATGACACTACAGTGGTAGGCTTGATTACCAACAACGACGAGACGGCCTACAGAGAGGAGGTTAAGGCCCTCGGAGTGTGGTGTCAGGAAAATAATCTCACACTCAACGTCAACAAAACAAAGGAGATGATTGTGGACTTCAGGAAACAGCAGAGGGAGCACCCCCCTATCTACATCGATGGGACAGTAGTGGAGAGGGTAGTAAGTTTTAAGTTCCTCGGCGTACACATCACGGACAAACTGAAATGGTCCACCCATACAGACAGCGTCGTGAAGAAGGCGCAGCTTGTCACCAAAAGCACTCACAAGCTTCTACAGATGCACAATCGAGAGCATCCTGTCGGGCTGTATCACCGCCTGGTATAGCAACTGCTCCGCCCACAACCGTAAGGCTCTCCAGAGGGTAGTGAGGTCTGCACAACGCATCACCGGGGGCAAACTACCTGCCCTCCAGGACACCTACACCACCCGATGTCACAGGAAGGCCATAAAGATCATCAAGGACAACAACCACCCGAGCCACTGCCTGTTCACCCCGCTATCATCCAGAAGGCGAGGTCAGTACAGGTGCATTAAAGCAGGGACCGAGAGACTGAAAAGCAGTTTCTATCTCAAGGCAATCAGACTGTTAAACAGCCACCACTAACATTGAGTGGCTGCTGCCAACATACTGACTCAACTCCAGCCACTTTAATAATGGGAATTGATGGAAATTGATGTCAAATATATCACTAGCCACTTTAAACAATGCTACTTAATATAATGTTTACATACCCTACATTATTCATCTCATATGTATATGTATATACTGTACTCTATATCATCTACTGCATCTTTATGTAATATATGTATCACTAGCCACTTTAAACTATGACACTTTTGTTTACATACCCTACATTACTCATCTCATATGTATATACTGTACTCGATACCATCTACTGCATCTTGCCTATGCCGTTCTGTACCATCACTCATTCATATATCTTTATGTACTTATTCTTTATCCCTTTTCACTTGTGTGTATAAGGTAGTAGTTGTGGAATTGTTAGGTTAGATTACTCGTTGGTTATTACTGCATTGTCGGAACTAGAAGCACAAGCATTTCGCTACACTCGCATTAACATCTGCTAACCATGTGTATGTGACAAATACATTTGATTTGTTTTGATTTGATCGGCTACAGACTGGATACAGACTGGATGCAGACTAGATACAGACTGGATGCAGACTGGATACAGACTGGATAGGGGACTGGATAGGGGACTGGATAGAGACTGGATATAGAGACTGGATAAAGAGACTGGATATAGAGACTGGATACAAACTAGATGCAGACTGGATGCAGACTGGATACAGACTGCATAGGGGACTGGATAGAGATTGGATAGAGACTGGATATAGGGACTGGATATAGAGACTGGATAAAGACTGGATATAGGGACTGGATATAGAGACTGGATAAAGACAGGATATAGAGACTGGATAAAGACCGGATACAGACTAGATACAGACTGGATGCAGACTGGATAAAGACTGGATAGGGGACTGGATAGGGGACTGGATAGAGATTGGATAGAGGTTGGATAGAGGACTGGATATAGAGACTGGATAAAGACTGAATATAGAGACTGGATAAAGACTGAATATAGAGACTGGATATAGAGACTGGATAAAGACCGGATACAGACTAGATACAGACTGGATGCAGACTGGATAAAGACTGGATAGGGGACTGGATAGAGATTGGATAGAGACTGGATAAAGACTGGATATAGAGACTGGATAAAGACCGGATATAGACTAGATACAGACTGGATGCAGACTGGATACAGACTGGATACATACTGGGTAGGGGACTGGATAGAGATTGGATATAGAGACTGGATAAAGAGACTGGATATAGAGACTGGATACAGTCTTTTGACTACTTTAATACACATATAAATTAATTTGTCCCAATACTTTTGCTCCCCTAAAACAGGGGGCTATGTACTAAAAGTGCTGTAATTTCTAAACGGTTCAACAGATAATAGATATGGATGAAAATACCTCCAAAGTAAAGACAAAACAACAAAATATGTGTCACTGTCCCAATACTTTTGGAGCTCACTGTATGTTCCAGAATACAAAAATAAATACAAGTATGTTGGAGTGCCCAAAAGCAGTGGTTTGTGGTCTTAGAGCTGACCTGAGTTACATTTCAGTGACATTTCTGTATTTTGCTGACTCATAGAGGATCATCTGCTTGCAGAGTGGATGCTTCAGAATCCTGCAACAGAGGGCACTGTGGGAGATTTGAAACAGTGTCCCTTCCTGCACCACAGCTCTCTATCTCCCTCTCTCTCTGTCTCTCTCTGTCTCCCCCCGTCTCTCTCTGTCTCTCTCTGTCTCCCCCCGTCTGTCTCCCCCCGTCTGTCTCCCCCATCTCCCTCTCTCTCTGTCTCTCTCTGTCTCCCCCGTCTCCCTCTCTCTCTGTCTCTTTCTGTCTCCCCCCGTCTCCCTCTCTCTCTTTCTCTCTCTGTCTCCCCCCGTCTGTCTCCCCCCGTCTCCCTCTCTCTCTCTCTGTCTCTCTCTGTCTCCCCCCATCTCTCTCTCTCTCTGTCTCTCTCTGTCTCCCCCGTCTCCCTCTCTCTCTGTCTCTCTCTGTCTCTCCCCGTCTCTCTCTCTCTCTGTCTCTCTCTGTCTCCCCCCGTCTCCCTCTCTCTCTGTCTCTCTCTGTCTCCCCCCGTCTCCCTCTCTCTCTGTCTCTCTCTGTCTCCCCCCATCTCTGTCTCTCTCTGTCTCCCCCTGCCTCCCTCTCTCTCTGTCTCTCTCTGTCTCCCCCCATCTCTCTCTCTATCTGTCTCTCTCTGTCTCCCCCCGTCTCCCTCTCTCTCTGTCTCTCCCTGTCTCCCCCCGTCTATCTCTCCCCGTCTCTCAATTCAATTCAATTCAAGGGGCTTTATTGGCATGGGATACATGTGTTAACATTGCCAAAGCAAGTGAAGTAGATAATATACAAAAGTGAAATAAACAATACAAATTAACAGTAAACATTACAGATACAGAAGTTTCAAAACAATAAAGACATTACAAATGTCATATTATATATATACAGTGTTTTAACAATGTACACATGGTTAAAGTACACAAGGGAAAATAAATAAGCATAAATATGGGTTGTATTTACAATGGTGATTGTTCTTTCTTTGAAATTTCACCCAGTAGATATGGGAGTTTATCAAAATTGGATTTGTTTTCTAATTCTTTGTGGATCTGTGTAATCTGAGGGAAATATGTCTCTCTAATATGGTCATACATTGGGCAGGAGGTTAGGAAGTGCAGCTCAGTTTCCACCTCATTTTGTGGGCAGTGAGCACATAGCCTGTCTTCTCTTGAGAGCCAGGTCTGCCTACGGCGGTCTTTCTCAATAGCAAGGCTATGCTCACTGAGTCTGTACATAGTCAAAGCTTTCCTTAAGTTTGGGTCAGTCACAGTGGTCAGGTAATCTGCCACTATGTACTCTCTGTTAAGGGCCAAATAGCATTCTAGTTTGCTCTGTTTTTTTGTTAATTCCTTACAATGTGTCAAGTAATTATCTTTTTGTTTTCTCATGATTTCGTTGGGTCTAATTGTGCTGCTGTCCTGGGGCTCTGTGGGGTGTGTTTGTGTTTGTGAACAGAGCCCCAGGACCAGCTTTCTTAGGAGACTCTTCTCCAGGTTCATCTCTCTGTAGGTGATGGCTTTGTTATGGAAGGTTTGGGAATCGCTTCCTTTTAGGTGGTTGTAGAATTGAACGGCTCTTTTCTGGATTTTGATAATTAGTGGGTATCGGCCTAATTCTGCTCTGCGTGCATTAATTGGTGTTCTACATTGTACACGGAGGATATTTTTGCAGAATTCTGTATGCAGAGTCTAAATTTGGTGTTTGTCCCATTTTGTGAAGTCTTGGTTGGTGAGCGGACCCCAGACCTCACAACCATAAAGGGCAATGGGCTCTATGACTGATTCAAGTATTTTTAGCCAGATCCTAATTGGTATGTTGAATTTTATGTTCCTTTTGATGGCATAGAATGCCCTTCTTGCCTTGTCTCTCAGATCGTTCACAGCTTTGTGGAAGTTACCTGTGGCGCTGATGTTTAGGCCAAGGTATGTGTAGTTTTTCGTGTGCTCTAGGGCAACAATATCTAGATGGAATTTGTATTTGTGGTCCTGGCGACTGGACCTTTTTTGGAACACCATTATTTTGATCTTACTGAGATTTACTGTCAGGGCTCAGGTCTGACAGAATCTGCGCAGAAGATCTAGGTGCTGCTGTAGGCCATCCTTGGTTGGTGACAGAAGCACCAGATCATCAGCAAACAGTAGACTTTTGACTTCAGATTCTAGTAGGGTGTGGCCGGGTCCTGCAGACTTTTCTAGTGCCAGCGCCAATTCGATGATATATATGTTGAAGAGGGTGGGGCTTAAGCTGCATCCCTGTCTCACCCCACGACCCTGTGTGAAGAAATGTGTGTGTTTTTTGCCAATTTTAACCGCACACTTGTTGTTTGTGTACATGGATTTTATAATGTCGTATGTTTTACCCCCAACCCCACTTTCCATCAATTTGTATAGCAGACCCTCATGCCAAATTGAGTCAAAGGCTTTTTTTGAAATCAACAAAGCATGAGAAGACTTTGCCTTTGTTTTGGTTTGTTTGGTTGTCAATTAGGATGTGCAGGGTGAATACATGGTCTGTTGTACAGTAATTTGGTAAAAAGCCAATTTGACATTTGCTCAGTACATTGTTTTCATTGAGGAAATGTATGAGTCTGCTGTTAATGATAATGCAGAGGATTTTCCCATTGTTACTGTTGACGCATATTCCACGGTAGTTATTGGGGTCAAATTTGTCTCCACTTTTGTGGATTGGGGTGATCAGTCCTTGTTTCCAAATATTGGGGAAGATGCCAGAGCTAATGATGATGTTAAAGAGTTTTTGTATAGCCAATTTGAATTTGTTGTCTGTATATTTGATCATTTCATTGAGGATACCATCAACCCCACAGGCCTTTTTGGGTTGGAGGGTTTGTATTTTGTCCTGTAACTCATTCAAGGTAATTTGAGAATCCAGGTGGTTCTGGTAGTCTTTAATAGTTGATTCTAAGATTTAAATTTCATCATGTATATGTTTTTGCTGTTTGTTATTTGTCATAGAGACAAAAATATTGGAGAAGTGGTTTATCCATACATTTCCGTTTTGAATAGATATCTCTTTGCGTTGTTGTTTGTTTAGAGTTTTCCAATTTTCCCAGAAAAAATGCTAAGGATTCTTCAATTACATTGAGCTGATTTCGGATGTGCTGTTCCTTCTTTTTCCTTAGAGTATTTCTGTATTGTTTTAGTAATTCCCTATATTGAAGGTGTAGCCTCGGGTTTTCTGGGTTTTTGGATGGAAAGGTTTCTCAATTTCTTTCTTAGGTTTTTGCATTCTTCATCAAACCATTTGTCATTGTTGTTCATTTTCTTAGGTTTTCTGCTTGAAATTGTTAGATTTGATAGGGAAGCTGTTAGGTCAAATATACTGTTTAGGTGTCACGCCCTGACCTTAGAGATCCTTTTTAAGTCTCTATTTTGGTTTGATCAGGGCGTGAGTTGGAGTGGGCATTCTATGTTTCTATGATTTTCTATTTCTATGTTTTGGCCGGGTATGGTTCTCAATCAGGGACAGCTGTCTATCGTTGTCTCTGATTGGGAACCATACTTAGGTACCCTTTTTCCCACCAGTGTTTTTGGGAAGTTGTCTTTGTTTGCGGGCACTACTGCCTTTAGCTTCACGGTTTGTTTTGTATGGTTTATTGTTTTTTGTCGGCGTCATTCACAAAAAAGTAAAATGTACACTCACCACGCTGCACCTTGGTCAAATCCTTCAACAGCAGCGACATTAGGCTTTCTACTGCCAAGTTTACACCTTACAGTGAAACCTTTTGTGCAGAAAATTGTCTAGAAGGGATTGAATTTTTGGTAGATTTCATTACTTTTTTCCTTCCATCTACAGCATTACTTAATATTATTCAGTTATTTTGGCTTTAATGCCTCATGATTGAGCATAGCTCTGTTCAAGTAGAGCGTGATTTTTCTGTGATCTTTATTTTTCTTTTTTTAAAATGTATTGAATATTTAAAAAATACAATATACTTGCAGTGAAGCTGCTCAACAACTACATCATATTAGTCATCTAACAGACTCCCATCAGAGCGACACACAGAGGCAATCAGGGTCAACACCCTGCTCAAGGGCACATCGACAGATCTCCCACAATGTCAAAATGCGAGGGCCCGAACCAGCGATCCATCAGCCACTGGCCCAAGCTCCCAACTGCCAGGCCACCAGCCCTCCAAGATCACCCCGCACAGCTCCCCAAGAGCTGCCCCTGAACCATCCGAGACCCCCCCCCTGAAAAATAATAATAATTCCATTCCCCACCCCCAAGACCCCCCCCCCCCCCCCCCTCAATATTTTTCTGTGATCTGATAGGGGTGTCAGTGGACTGACTGTGAACGCTCTAAGAGACTCTGGGTTGAGGTCAGTGATAAAGTATTATACAGTACTACTGCCAAGAGATGAGCTATAGGTGTACCTACTGTAGGAGTCCCCTCGAAGCCTACCATTAACTATGTATATACCCAGCATCCGAGAGAGCTGAAGGAGTTGTGACCCGTTTTTGTTGGTTATGTTGTCGTAGTTGTGTCTAGCGGGGCATATGGGGGAGGGAATGGGGTCACCTCCAGGTAGGTGTTTGTCCTCCTGTGTGCTGAGGGTGTCAGGTTATTGTGCAGTTCTGGCATTTAGGTCTCCACAGACTAGTACATGTCTCTGGGCCTGGAAAATGTTGATCTCCCCCTCTAGGATGGAGAAGCTGTCATCGTTAAAGTATGGGGATTCTATTGGGGGGATTTAGGTAGCAGACATGAGAAAATGTTTCTGTTGAGATCGTTTCCTTTTGAATTTCTAGCCAGATGTAAAATGTTCCTGTTTTGACTAATTTAATATTGTGGGTTATGTCTGCTCTATACCAAATTAGCATACCCCCTGAGTCTCTTCCCTGTTTCACACCTGGTAGTTTGGTGGATTGGACTACCAGCTCTCTGTAACCTAGAGGGTAACCAGTAGGTCCGTCTCCTTTATACCATGTTTCTTGTAAGATGACAATGTCTGTATTTCCAACTTCTTTGATGAAGTCTGGGTTCCTGCTCTTTAGGCCAAAGGCAGATGACCTCAGACCTTGTATGTTCCAGGATAATATAGTCTCTCTCTCGCTCTCTCTTGCACTCTCTCTCTCTCTTCCACTCTCCCGCTCTCTGTTGCACTCTCTCTCTCTCTCTCTTGCACTCTCTCTCTCTCTCTCTCTCTCTCTCTCTCTCTCTCGCTCTCTCTCTCAGACACAGATACTAGGGTGCACAGTAAGGTGAAAGCAGAAAGGAGCATCATGACAGGATGATCCAGCATGCTAAAGGCAATGATTTCCATAAACACACACACCTTGCTCTCTCAGACCCTAAAGTCAAGGGCAAATCTTCCTCCCATCCTACTCTCCTCTTCCTTTCTCCTTGATTTGTACATTCTGCATTCTGTCTCACCCTACCATCCTTTAACTGTCATTTTCTTTCCTGTTTAAAAGCTTTTTAAAAGCTTTTTAAACTACTGTCAATTTTCTTTTATTTCCCTGGGCCAAGAATTCCTCACCACACACCACTGGTCAGGTTGAGCAGAAGTGTCTAGTGTAGAGGACTGTCTAGTGTCAAGGAGTGTTGAGGACTGTCTAGTGCAGAGGAGTGTCTAGTGCAGAGGACTGTCTAGTGTCAAGGAGTGTTGAGGACTGTCTAGTGTAGAGAAGTGTCTAGTGTAGAGCAGTGTCTAGTGTAGAGCAGTGTCTAGTGTAGAGCAGTGTCTAGTGTAGAGCAGTGTCTAGTGTAGAGCAGTGTCTAGTGTAGAGGAGTGTCTAGTGCAGTGGAGTGTCTAGTGCAGAGGACTGTCTAGTGTCAAGGAGTGTTGAGGACTGTCTAGTGCAGAGGAGTGTCTAGTGCAGAGGACTGTCTATTGTCAAGGAGTGTAGAGAAGTGTCTAGTGTAGAGAAGTGTCTAGTGTAGAGGAGTGTCTAGTGCAGTGGAGTGTCTAGTGTCAAGGAGTGTTGAGGACTGTCTAGTGTAGGGGAGTGTCTAGTGTAGAGCAGTGTCTAGTGTAGAGCAGTGTCTAGTGTAGAGGAGTGTCTAGTGTAGAGGAGTGTCTAGTGCAGTGGAGTGTCTAGTGCAGAGGACTGTCTAGTGTCAAGGAGTGTTGAGGACTGTCTAGTGCAGAGGAGTGTCTAGTGCAGAGGACTGTCTAGTGTCAAGGAGTGTAGAGAAGTGTCTAGTGTAGAGAAGTGTCTAGTGTAGAGGAGTGTCTAGTGCAGTGGAGTGTCTAGTGTCAAGGAGTGTTGAGGACTGTCTAGTGTAGGGGAGTGTCTAGTGTAGAGCAGTGTCTAGTGTAGAGCAGTGTCTAGTGTAGAGGAGTGTCTAGTGTAGAGCAGTGTCTAGTGCAGAGGAGTGTCTAGTGCAGAGCAGTGTTTAGTGTAGAGAAGTGTCTAGTGTAGAGCAGTGTCTAGTGTAGAGCAGTGTCTAGTGTAGGGGAGTGTCTAGTGTAGAGGAGTGTCTAGTGCAGTGGAGTGTCTAGTGCAGAGGAGTGTAGAGAAGTGTCTAGTGTAGAGCAGTGTCTAGTGTAGGGGAGTGTCTAGTGTAGAGCAGTGTCTAG
Organism: Oncorhynchus mykiss; assembly: GCF_013265735.2. Taxonomy (NCBI): domain Eukaryota; kingdom Metazoa; phylum Chordata; class Actinopteri; order Salmoniformes; family Salmonidae; genus Oncorhynchus; species Oncorhynchus mykiss. The sequence continues at coordinate 24,204,024 of NC_050571.1, read as the reverse complement.
TGTAGGGGAGTGTCTAGTGTAGAGGAGTGTCTAGTGTAGAGCAGTGTCTAGTGCAGAGGAGTGTCTAGTGCAGAGGAGTGTCTAGTGCAGAGGACTGTCTAGTGTCAAGGAGTGTTGAGGACTGTCTAGTGCAGAGGAGTGTCTAGTGTAGAGCAGTGTCTAGTGTAGAGCAGTGTCTAGTGTAGAGCAGTGTTTAGTGTAGAGCAGTGTCTAGTGTAGAGCAGCGTCTAGTGCAGAGCAGTGTCTAGTGTAGAGCAGTGTCTAGTGTAGAGCAGTGTCTAGTGTAGAGCAGTGTCTAGTGTAGAGCAGCGTCTAGTGCAGAGCAGTGTCTAGTGTAGAGCAGTGTCTAGTGTAGAGCAGTGTCTAGTGTAGAGAAGTGTCTAGTGTAGAGCAGTGTCTAGTGTAGAGCAGTGTCTAGTGTAGAGCAGTGTCTAGTGTAGAGCAGTGTCTAGTGTAGAGCAGTGTCTAGTGTAGAGCAGTGTCTAGTGTAGAGAAGTGTTTAGTGTAGAGCAGTGTCTAGTGTAGAGCAGTGTCTAGTGTAGAGCAGCGTCTAGTGCAGAGCAGTGTCTAGTGTAGAGCAGTGTCTAGTGTAGAGCAGTGTCTAGTGTAGAGAAGTGTCTAGTGTAGAGCAGTGTCTAGTGTAGAGCAGTGTCTAGTGTAGAGCAGTGTTTAGTGTAGAGCAGTGTCTAGTGTAGAGAAGTGTCTAGTGTAGAGCAGTGTCTAGTGTAGAGCAGTGTCTAGTGTAGAGCAGTGTCTAGTGTAGAGAAGTGTCTAGTGTAGAGCAGTGTCTAGTGTAGAGCAGTGTCTAGTGTAGAGCAGTGTCTAGTGTAGAGAAGTGTCTAGTGTAGAGCAGTGTCTAGTGTAGAGAAGTGTCTAGTGTAGAGCAGTGCCTAGTGTAGAGCAGTGTCTAGTGTAGAGCAGTGTTTAGTGTAGAGCAGTGTCTAGTGTAGAGCAGTGTCTAGTGTAGAGCAGTGTCTACTGTAGAGCAGTGTCTAGTGTAGAGAAGTGTCTAGTGTAGAGCAGTGTCTAGTGCAGAGGAGTGTCTAGTGTAGAGCAGTGTCTAGTGTAGAGCAGTGTTTAGTGTAGAGCAGTGTCTAGTGTAGAGAAGTGTCTAGTGTAGAGCAGTGTCTAGTGTAGAGAAGTGTCTAGTGTAGAGCAGTGTCTAGTGTAGAGTAGTGTATAGTGTAGAGCAGTGTTTTGTGTAGAGCAGTGTATAGTGTAGAGCAGTGTCTAGTGTAGAGCAGTGTCTAGTGTAGAGCAGTGTCTAGTGTAGAGCAGTGTATAGTGTAGAGTAGTGTATAGTGTAGAGCAGTGTCTAGTGTAGAGCAGTGTTTAGTGTAGAGCAGTGTTTAGTGTAGAGCAGTGTCTAGTGTAGAGCAGTGTCTAGTGTAGAGCAGTGTCTAGTGTAGAGCAGTGTCTAGTGTAGAGCAGTGTCTAGTGGTGTGTAGTCGTGCCTGTCCTCTAGACACTTAGTGGCTGTAGTCCGGTCCCCATTAAGGTTATTAGCTGGTATAATGATGACCAGCGCCACACAGAGTCTCAGCCTCCAACAGGAATGCAGACCTGTTGCTAGGATACGGACCGAAAACTCAGAGAATAATAGTACTTATAAATACAGCAGCATTTACCACCAAGAAAGTAACACCAGAATGAAATGTCTGATGCTTACAGGTAGAAAAGCTGACACTGAAATGTAATCCAAACAGAACAAGCCTTTATTAACACTGAAGTTAGTCAGACGGGGGAGTGGGGTTACCTTGTTGACTTGATGTCAATTTCATTTGACTTCAAACTGTGGATTTAGATAATGCTCTCTGTGGGAGTGAAATAACAGAGCTGTTTGATTTCCACCTCTCTTGAGGATGGTTTGTGTGGTAAAACAGAAGATGAGATAGAGAACAAAACAAAAGGAGGACAGAGAGACAAAAAGAGAGGAAATTGGAGATGAAAGCATCGGTACTTTCCCCCTATGAGCTTCATCATATCAGATCTCCCCAGTCCAGTAGATCTCACTTGTAGAGTTGATTTTATGGGGCAGGACGACAAGGGTTAATGAGGACAGCAACACATCTCTCTATATTCAATTGAATTCAAGGGCTTCCTTGGCATAGGAAACAAATGTTAACATTGCCAAAGCAAGTGAAGTAGATATCTCTCCCTCCCCCTCTCTCTCTGTGTCCTATTGCCCTCCCCCCTCTCCCCAGTCTCTCCGGTCTCTCTGGTAATTATACGTTTGGTTTGCTAAGTGCTGATCGTCTTGTCTGTGTGAATCCCAGGGGGGCAGACAACTGTAGCTCTTTGTGTTCGTCTCTCAGCCTGATCTCACAGATGGAACGCGTATCACTTTACCTCTGGCGCTGCCCTGTGTCTTTACTGTCTGGAAATATACAGTAACTTCAGAAAGTATTGACTTTTTATACATTTCCTTGTGTTACAGCCTGAATTTAAAATGGATTCAATTGAGATGTTGTGTCACTGGTCTACGCACAATACCCTATAATGTCAAAGTGGAATTTTGATTTTAGACATTAAATATTAATTACAATTGAAAAGCAGAGGGCCTCTCGAGTGGCGCAGCGGTCTAAGGCACTGCATCGCTGTGCCTGAGGCGTCACTACAGACCTGGGTTTATTCCCAGGCTGTGTCACAACTGTCCTTGACACGGATTCCCATAAGGTGGCGCACAATTGGCCCAGCATCATCCGGGTTAGGGGAGGGTTTGGCCAGGGGGGCTTTACTTGGCTCATTGCGCTCTAGCGACTCCTTGTGGCGGGCCGGGCCTCTGCAGGCTGATTTTGGTCGTCAGTTGAACGGTGTTTCCTCCGACACGTTGTTGCGGCTGGCTTCATGGGTTAAGCTGGCTGGTGTTACGAAGCGAGGTTTGGGTTGTGTTTCAGAGGACGCATGACTTGACTTTCGCATCTCCTGATCACGTTGGGGAGTTGCAGCGATGAGATAAGATCATAATTGGATGTCACGAAATTGGGGAGAACATTTTTGAAAAAGTAATACATTTTTAAAAAAGGAAAAGCTGAAATGTCTTCAACCCCTTTATTATGGCCAGCCTAAAGGAGTAACCATGTGCTTAACAAGTTACGGTATGTTGCATGAACTCAGTCTATGTGCAATACTAGTGTTTAACATGATTTTTGAACGACTACCTCATCTCTGTGCCCCACACATACAATTATCTGTAAGGTCCCTCAGTCGAGCAGTGCATTTTGAACACAGATTCAACCACAAAAACCAATGAGGTTTTCATATGCTTAGCAAAGAACGGCACCTATTGGTAAAAAAAAAATACATTGTATATCCCATTGAGCATGATGAAGTTATTAATTACACTTTGGATGGTATATCGATACACCCAGTCACTACAAAGATACAGGCGTCCTTCATATATCTATTCATATATGGTGACATTAAAACAGTTACAGAGTTTAACGGCTGTGATAGGAGACAACTGAGGATGGATCAACATTGTACCTACTCCACAAAACAAACCTAAATGACAAAGTGAAAAGAAGGAAGCCTGAACAGAATATAAATATTCCTAAACATGCATCCTGTTTGCTGTAAGGCAAATGTCCTGAATACAAAGTGTTATGTTTGGGGCAAATCCAACACAACACGTACCATTCTTCATATTTTCAAGCGTGGTGGGGACTGCATTATGTAATGGGTATGCTTGTCATCAGCAAGGACTAGGGAGTTTTTTAGGATAAAAATGTATGTTATAGAGCTAAGCACAGCCAAAATCCTAGAGGAACGCTATGTTCAGATTTTCAAAAGACAATGGGAGACCAATTCACCTTTCAGCAGGACAATAGCCTAAAACACAAGGTCAAATCTACACTGGAGTTGCTTATCAAGACAACGTGAATGTTCCTAAGTGGCCTAGTTACAGTTTTGACTTAAATCTGCTTGAAAATCTATAGCAAGACATGAAAATGGTTGTCCAGCAATGATCAACAAGCAATTTGACAAAGATTTTTATAAAATAATAATGTGCAAATATTGTACAAATCTGGTGTGCAAATCTCTTAGAGACTTAGCCAGAAAGACTCACAGCTGTTATCGCTGCCAAAGGTGATGTATTGACTCAGGGGTGTGAATTCTTATGTAAATTAGATATTTCTGTATTTGATTTTCAATACATTTGAAACAATAATTTCACTTTGTCATTTTGGGGTATTGTGTGAATTCAGGCTGTAACACAACAAAATGTGGAATAAGTCAGGATGTGTTGATATAAAGTCATAATGTATTGATATAAAGGCACAATGTATTGATATAAAGTCAGGATGTGTTGATATGAAGTCAGGATGTGTTGATATAAAGTCAGGATGTTTTGATATAAAGTCACAATGTATTGATATAAAGTCACAAGGTACTGAAATAAAATCACAATGTATTGATATAAAGTCAGGATGTGTTGATATAAAGTTACAATGTATTGATATAAAGTCAAAATGTACTGAAATAAAGTCACAATGTATTGAATTAAATTAAGTCAGGATGTGTTGATATAAAGTCACAATGTACTGATATAAAATCACAATGTATTGATATAAAGTCACAATGTACTGAAATAAAGTCACAATGTACTGAAATAAAGTCACAATGTACTGATATAAAGTCACAATGTATTGATATAAAGTCACAATGTATTGATATGAAGTCAGGATGTGTTGATATAAAGTTACAATGTATTGATATAAAGTCAAAATGTACTGAAATAAAGTCACAATGTATTGATATAAAGTCAGGATGTGTTGATATAAAGTCACAATGTACTGAAATAAAGTCACAATGTATTGTTATAAAGTCAGGATGTATTGATATAAAGTCACAAGAGATGCTCTCCACCTCACCTCGCTCCCCTTCCTACTTGTCTGTTTGTCTAAGACCTGTCTCTTCCCACAGGGAGGGAATGTAATACTCACCTCAAAGCAACTAATACACTATCACTGTTCCTCTCAGAGGAGAAGGGCTAGAATCCGAGAGGGAGAGCGAGAGAATGAGAACAAGAGAGAGAAAAAGAGAAGTGAAGGAGAGGAAGAAAGAGAAAGAGATGAGGGAGAAAAAGAGTGAGTGACAGAATCAAAAGAATGAAGGCAGAGAGAAAGAGGAAAAGGAAAAATAGTTTAACAGAAAAGGAGGAAAGAGAGGGGCAGAGAAACAGCTTTTGGCTAGTGTTATGTGCATGTGCATGTCACCATGCTGGTTGTCACCTGCAGCCAGGTTCGGGGTAATGGGGGGTGTCTCACACACACACACACACACACACACACACACACACACACACACACACACACACACACACACACACACACACACACACACACACACACACACACACACACACACACACACACACACACACACACACACACACACACAATACTAGTTCCTGTCCCCTGTGGTCCAATCATCAACAGCGTTCCGAATGAGTCATTCAGGAGGTCACAACCTCTACCTTGCCAGTGAACTCAGCATGGAGGAATGATAAATACTGCACTACTGTGTGTGTGTGTGTGTGTGTGTGTGTGCGTGCGTGCGTGCGTGTGTGTGCATCTGTGTGTTTGTGTGTGTATGGGTGCGTGCCTTTCATAAGTCTGCTTTGTTTAGTCTTTATAATTGTTTGGAGATTTATAACACTGTCTCGAATTCCTTTCTGAGAATCTTTCAAATAATTCCTCTGTCTTTCTTCAACATCCCTCCTCTTCAAAGGCACGCTGAATCAATGTTGTCTCTACTCTACTAAACTTGCCGAGAAGATTGGCTACACAAGAACAGACACAAGACAGACTTAGTATAAAGACAAGACAATCTACTCTGAGTTATTAGCCTAAAACACACACACACACACACACACACATATGCCCACACAAACACACACACACATGCACATGCACGCATTCATACAAGCACAAACATACACACACAAGCAAACAAGCACAAACATACATACACACACATGCATACAAGCACACAAGCACACACAGCAGCCTTGCCCCTGGTCTCTCATGCAACAAGATCTCCTAGTTTCCTTTCGAAATGCATCATATTATGGATGAAAGTCTATTGTTGACACGTTAATTCTGCTTGGTTACAGGGTTAAAACAGAAACAACTCAAAGGTTAACTATTTAGGCATTACTTCCGAGTGGTTAAGCTTAGGGTTACAGTTAGGGCTAAACTGCATCCTACTGCTGACTTGCTTCTGAAGCTAAGCAGGGCTGGTCCTGTTTGGTGCTGAGATGGGAGACCAGATGCTACTGGAAGTGGTGTTGCAGGGCCAGTAGGAGGCACTCTTTCCTTTGGTCTAAAAAAAAAACCCAGGGCATTAGTGATGTTGTCTTTTGGATGGGATGGTAAACGGGTTTCCTGACTCTCTGCGGTCACTAAAGATACCATCGCACTTATTGTAAGAGTAGGGGTGTTAACCCCGGTGTCCTGGCTAAATTACCAATCTTGCCCTCATACCATCATGGTCACCTAATATTCCCCACTTTACAATTAGCTCATTATTCTTCCCCATGTTGTAGCTGTAAAATGAGAATGTGTTCTCAGTCAACTTACCTGGTAAAAGAAAGAACAAATCAATAACACATCATCAAGTATTCTCATGGCTTGCTAGAGCATTGTGAACTGTGGTGGTGCATTGACTCTGAACATTATGAGTTGCCTGGCAACGGTTTGTCTTTTTCTGGTGAGAACAGAGGAAGGCATCTATCGTAGTTCTCAGGGGGCTTTCAAACGTCCAAAATAGAAGTATATTTCCAGTGATCAGAAGGCCCCCTATAAGAGCCCCATGCTCACCTCCTCTCTCTTTCCATAGCTCTCTCCAAGCACAAAATCACACACACACACACACACACACACACACACTTCCCCTCTCTCTCTGTATAATATAAACAGTGCAGAATCTCCCATGCTTGGACTCCCTCTGTTGACCGCTTTGTCCTGACAGCCTCTCCCAGGAGACACACACACACACACACACACACACACACACACACACACACACACGCACACACACACGCCTACACAAGCAATCTGAGAATAATGGGCTGTGACATTACCTCACCTGACATTCTTTACACACAGAGCACACACACACACACAAAAACACACACACACACACACACACACAACAATCAGAGTCAGTGAAGCCTGACCAGTTCCCCAGGGACCTCAAGGTCAACTCCAGAACCAGACCTGACTACTCACACCAACCCCAGACCTGACTACTCACACCAACCCCAGACCCAGACCTGACTACTCACACCAACCCCAGACCCAGACCTGACTACTCACACCAACCAAAGACCTGACTACTCACACCAACCCCAGACCTGACTACTCACATCAACCCCAGACCCAGACATAACCACTCATACCAACCCCAGACCTGACTACTCACACCAACACAAGACCTGACCACTCACACCAACCCCAGATCCAGACCTGACTACTCACACCAACCCTAGACCTGACTATTCACACCAACCCCAGACCCAGACCTGACTACAAACACTATACCCAGACCTGACTACTCACACCAACCCCAGACCTGACTACTCACACCAACCCCAGATCCATACCCGACTACTCACACCAACCCCAGACCTGACTATAAACACTATACCCAGACATGACTACCCACACCATACCCAGACCTGACTACTCACACCAACCCCAGATCCAGACCTGACTACTCACACCAACCCCAGACCTGACTACAAACACTATACCCAGACATGACTACACACACCAACCCCAGACCTGACTACAAACACTATACCCAGACATGACTACCCACACCATACCCAGACCTGAATACTCACACCAACCCCAGACCTGACTACTCACACCAACCCCAGACCTGACTTCTCACACCAACCTCAGACCTGACTACTCACACCAACCCCAGACCCAGAACTGACTACTCACACCAACCCCAGACCTGACTACTCACATCAACCCCAGACCTGACTACTCACACCAACCCCAGATCCAGACCTGACTACTCACACCAACCCCAGACCTGACTACAAACACTATACCCAGACATGACTACCCACACCATACCCAGACCTGAATACTCACACCAACCCCAGACCTGACTACTCACACCAACCCCAGACCTGACTTCTCACACCAACCTCAGACCTGACTACTCACACCAACCCCAGACCCAGAACTGACTACTCACACCAACCCCAGACCTGACTACTCACACCAACCCCAGATCCAGACCTGACCACTCACATCAACCCCAGACCTGACTACTCACACCATCCCCAGACCTGACTACTCACACCAACCCCAGACCTGACTACTCACACCAACCCCAGACCTGACTACTCACACCAACCCCAGACCTGACTACTCACACCAACCCCAGATCCAGACCTGCAACTCAAACCAACCCCAGACCTGACCACTCACATCAACCCCATACCCAGACATAACCACTCATACCAACCCCAGACCTGAATACTCACACCAACCCCAGACCTGACTACTCACACCAACCCCAGACCTGACTTCTCACACCAACCTCAGACCTGACTACTCACACCAACCCCAGACCCAGACCTGACTACTCACACCAACCCCAGATCCAGACCTGACCACTCACATCAACCCCAGACCTGACTACTCACACCATCCCCAGACCTGACTACTCACACCAACCCCAGACCTGACTACTCACACCAACCCCAGACCTGACTACTCACACCAACCCCAGACCTGACTACTCACACCAACCCCAGATCCAGACCTGACTACTCAAACCAACCCCAGACCTGACCACTCACATCAACCCCATACCCAGACATAACCACTCATACCAACCCCAGACCTGAATACTCACACCAACCCCAGACCTGACTACTCACACCAACCCCAGACCTGACTTCTCACACCAACCTCAGACCTGACTACTCACACCAACCCCAGACCCAGAACTGACTACTCACACCAACCCCAGACCTGACTACTCACACCAACCCCAGATCCAGACCTGACCACTCACACCAACCCCAGACCTGACTACTCACACCATCCCCAGACCTGACTACTCACACCAACCCCAGACCTGACTACTCACACCATCCCCAGACCTGACTACTCACACCAACCCCAGACCTGACTACTCACACCAACCCCAGACCTGAATACTCACACCAACCCCAGACCTGAATACTCACACCAACCCCAGACCTGACTACTCACACCAACCCCAGACCCAGACCTGACTACTCACACCAACCCCAGACCCAGACCTGACTACTCACACCAACCAAAGACCTGACTACTCACACCAACCCCAGACCTGACTACTCACATCAACCCCAGACCCAGACATAACCACTCATACCAACCCCAGACCTGACTACTCACACCAACACAAGACCTGACCACTCACACCAACCCCAGATCCAGACCTGACTACTCACACCAACCCTAGACCTGACTACTCACACCAACCCCAGATCCATACCTGACTATTCACACCAACCCCAGACCCAGACCTGACTACAAACACTATACCCAGACCTGACTACTCACACCAACCCCAGACCTGACTACTCACACCAACCCCAGATCCATACCCGACTACTCACACCAACCCCAGACCTGACTACAAACACTATACCCAGACATGACTACCCACACCATACCCAGACCTGACTACTCACACCAACCCCAGATCCAGACCTGACTACTCACACCAACCCCAGACCTGAATACTCACACCAACCCCAGACCTGACTACTCACACCAACCCCAGACCTGACTTCTCACACCAACCTCAGACCTGACTACTCACACCAACCCCAGACCCAGAACTGACTACTCACACCAACCCCAGACCTGACTACTCACACCAACCCCAGATCCAGACATGACTACCCACACCAGACCCAGACCTGACTACTCACACCAACCCCAGATCCAGACCTGACCACTCACACCAACCCCAGACCTGAATACTCACACCAACCCCAGACGTGTATACTCACACCAACCCCAGACCTGACTACTCACATCAACCCCAGACCTGACTTTTTTTTATTTTTATTTTATTTTACCTTTATTTAACCAGGCAAGTCAGTTAAGAACAAATTCTTATTTTCAATGACGGCCTGGGAACAGTGGGTTAACTGCCTGTTCAGGGGCAGAACGACAGATTTGTACCTTGTCAGCTCGGGGGTTTGAACTCACAACCTTCCGGTTACTAGTTCAACGCTCTAACCACTAGGCTACCCTGCCGCCCCAACTACTCACACCAACCCCAGACCTGACTACTCACACCAACACAAGACCTGACCACTCACACCAACCCCAGATCCAGACCTGACTACTCACACCAACCCCATACCCAGACATAACCACTCATACCAACCCCATACTTGACTACCAACACAAGACCTGACTACTCACACCAACCCCAGACCAAGACCTGACTACTCACACATTCCTCAGACCTGACTACTCACACCAACCCCAGACCTGACTACTCACACCAACCCTAGACCTGACTACTCACACTAACCCCAGACCCAGACCTGACTACTCACACCAACCCCAGACCCAGACCTGACTACTCACACCAACCCCAGACCTGACTACTCACACCAACCCCAGACCTGATTACTCACACCAACCCCAGACCTGACTACTCACACCAACCCCAGACCTGATTACTCACACCAACCCCAGACCTGACTACTCACACCAACCCCAGACCTGACTACTCACACCAACCCCAGACCTGACTACTCACACCAACCCCAGACCTGACTACTCACACCAACCCCAGACCTGACTACTCACACACCTGCTAGGAGACTACAGCACTCTTTTGCCTACTGTAAATTAACCTGGCGGATGTGCGTGTGAATCGTTCTCAGCACACCTGGTTCAATGCTTATCTTGAATGCTATAACCCATTCAGTGCTGACAAGGCCTATGATTACATGTGTTAGCTATGTGCAGACGTGTAAGGACATTGAGGGTGCTAAACTTTCTCTCACTGAACCCCACATGACCTCATTGAATTTCTTGGATGCTACAGTATAACCCATTCATAGCCATGATAGTTTAAAAACTCTAAAATGCTATGAAGAGAACAGCAACAGCAAATCAAATTGATCCCAGCCATTATCACATTGGTTGATGTAGCTTCTTTCAGCTCAGATAATCTACAAAAACATCTTAGCTATACATTTAGCCACTACACATTAACTCACATAAACTCACATAAACTCACATTAACTCAGCTGCGGGATTAGAAACTATAATGTTATACCTAGGGATCTGTTAGCGGGAAATTTATTTTATAAACTGAAGGTAAACAAACACGTTTGCTTTACATAAAAACATTTGTTTTGCAGTCGTACAGCTAATTTCCTGAAATTCTACACATTCTTCCATTACGTATGCCATGTCAATATTATATCTGAGTGAAAGTGACTAACAAAATCCATGGTTGTCCCCTGGAGGTCAGGGCCCCTGGGCACATGCCCCGTCCGTAATTTGGCCATGAATACTTCAAGTTTAGTTAGTTGTCTAGACCAACTAGACTAATTAACCAATCAAAAAAAAGTAATATTAATGTGGACTAATTGAGTGACTGTCAGTGAGGGACATGTAAAAACAGGAGAACTGCTGATGCACAACCAAGTTTCGAAATTGCACCTTGTGTATTCGACTATTCTACCTCTCATCAGTAAATTGAGACCCCGACTGAGTTCCTAAAAATAAAAAAATAAATAGTTGTAAACCGCACAAAAAAAAGTTATGCAACTCAAACTTATTTGTTAAACTTTTGTATATAAAATACTTTTTCTGCTAACAGATCCCTCTGTGTCCACTTATGTAGCTACGGCGATGCTAAGGATATCAACGTTTGTTTCCATGGTTATTATCATCATTGAAGGGCCATCAACCATGTATGATTTCATCTCATGTGATGTCGTCTGGTTGGGAGCTAATGAGCCTAATGTGTCATCATGAGTCTTGCATTTTTGAGTGATGAGGTTTGCTAATAGTATCACACTAAATGTGATGAGTGGGAGAAAGAGGAGATGGGGAGTAGAGAGAGAGAGAAGGAGAAAATGACAGAGAAACAGACAGAAATTGTGGGTTTTTACGGGGTCATTTCCAGAACAATCTCCTGGCACTTGAAACTCATCAGCCTAATTATTCTGCACCTCACCACTTCTCTCCATCTCTGTTACCTATGAGAAGAAAGACATGGTTCTGTTTTGGTACAGTTTCTACAGTTGTGAAATAAGTTGATGTTTACTAGATGCAGGCGTCTCCAGTCTCCTGTCTAAACATCCTCAGAGCCAGAGGGAGGTGATGGTGTTGCATGTTTGTTTGTCAGTGACGAGCCCTTACAGACCCTAACCTGGTCTGCATTACATTCACTGCAAAGGCTCACTGAGAATATAGAGCCTAAGGTGCATGAATTGAAGAACAATTGTGTGGTGTCTGAGAGATATTCAGTCTCTCTCCCTGCCCCCCTCTCGCTCTCTCAATTCAATTCAAAGGGCTTCATTAGTATGGGAAACATATGTTTACATTGCCAAAGCAAGTGAAATAGATAAACAAAAGTAAAATAAACAATAATAAATGAACAGTAAACATTACACTCCTAAATGTTCCAAAAGAATAGAGACATTTCAAACATCATATTATATGACGTGCAAATACACTGCTCAGAAAAATAAAGGGAACACTAAAATAACACATCCTAGATCTGAATGAATGAAATATTCTTATTAAATACTTTTTTCTTTACATAGTTGAATGTGCTGACAACAAAATCACACAAAAATGATCAATGGAAATCAAATGTATCAACCCATGGAGGTCTGGATTTGGAGTCACACTCAAAATTAAAGTGGAAAACCACACTACAGGCTGATCCAACTTTGATGTAATGTCCTTAAAACAAGTCAAAATGAGGCTCAGTAGTGTGTGTGGCCTCCACGTGCCTGTATGACCTCCCTACAACGCCTGGGCATGCTCCTGATGAGGTGGCGGATGGTCTCCTGAGGGATCTCCTCCCAGACCTGGACTAAAGCATCCGCCAACTCCTGGACAGTCTGTGGTGCAACGTGGCGTTGGTGGATGGAGCGGGACATGATGTCCCAGATGTGCTCAATTGGATTCAGGTCTGGGGAACGGGCGGGCCAGTCCATAGCATCAATGCCTTCTTCTTGCAGGAACTGCTGACACACTCCAGCCATATGAGGTCTAGCATTGTCTTGCATTAGGAGGAACCCAGGGCCAACTGCACCAGCATATAGTCTCACAAGGGGTCTGAGGATCTCATCTCGGTACATAATGGCAGTCAGGATACCTCTGGCGAGCACATGGAGGGCTGTGCGCCCCCCGAAAGAAATGCCACCCCACACCATGACTGACCCACCGCCAAACCGGTCATGCTGGAGGATGTTGCAGGCAGCAGAACGTTCTCCACGGCGTCTCCAGACTCTGTCACGTCTGTCACATGTGCTCAGTGTGAACCTGCTTTCATCTGTGAAAGAGTGGCGAATTTGCCAATCTTGGTGTTCTCTGGCAAATGCCAAACCTCCTGCACGGTGTTGGGCTGTAAGCACAACCCCCACCTGTGGACGTCGGGCCCTCATACCACCCTCATGGAGTCTGTTTCTGACCGTTTGAGCAGACACATGCACATTTGTGGCCTGCTGGAGGTCCTTTTGCAGGGCTCTGGCAGTGCTCCTCCTGCTCCTCCTTGCACAAAGGTGGAGGTAGCGGTCCTGTTGCTGGGTTGTTGCCCTCCTACGGCCTCCTCCACGTCTCCTGATGTACTGGCCTGTCTCCTGGTAGCGCCTCCATGCTCTGGACACTACGCTGACAGACACAGCAAACCTTCTTGCCACAGCTCGCATTGATGTGCCATCCTGGATGAGCTGCACTCCCTGAGCCACTTTCCGCCAGCATTCAAAAGTGACCAAAACATCAGCCAGGAAGCATAGGAACTGAGAAGTGGTCTGTGGTCACCACCTGCAGAACCACTCCTTTATTGGGGGTGACTTGCTAATTGCCTATAATTTCCACCTGTTGTCTATTCCATTTGCACAACAGCATGTGACATTTATTGTCAATCAGTTTTGCTTCCTAAGTGGACAGTTTGTTTTCACAGAAGTGTGATTGACTTGGAGTTACATTGTGTTGTTTAAGTGTTCCCTTTATTTTTTTGAGCAGTGTATATTATCATCTTTTGGCTAAATGACAAACAACATAACATAACATTACATAACATAACATAACATAACATAACATAAATATGGGTTGTATATACAATGGTGTTTGTTCTTCACTGGTTGCCCTTTTCTTGTGGCGACAGGTCACAAATCTTACTGCTGTGATGGCACACTGTGGTATTTCACCCAATAGATACGGGAGTTTATCAAACTTGGATATGTTTTCGAATTCTTTGTGGGTTTGTGTAATCTGAGGGAAATATGTGTCTCTAATATGGTCATACATTTGGAAGGAAGTTAGAAAGTGCAGCTCAGTTTCTACCTCATTTTGTGGGCAGTGTGCACATAACCTGTCTTCTCCTGAGAGACAGGTCTGCCTAGAGACCTACATAGCAAGGCTATGCTCACTGAGTCTGACCATGGTCAAGGCTTTCTTTAATTTTGGGTCAGGCATAGTGGTCAGGTATTCAGACCGGAAGAGTAGCTGCTGCACGTGCAGTAGCTAATGAGGATCCTAATAAACTAAACTAAATCCCCTCTTCGACTGAGAGGTGATGGAGATGGAGACAGAACGTTTCAGCAGGGAGAACCCATCCATCACCTTGGCAACTGGGAGGTGGGAGGGACCGTATCCAGTGGTGAAAGAGAACAGGCCTGTCAGTCAAACTCTCTCTCCCGGAGTCTCCAATGGAGAGGTGAGAGAATGAGGTGAGAGGATTAATGTCAGAGAGGGAGACGGAAGGAGGACATAAAGAAAAGAGGAAGAGAGGAGGTAAGTTGGAATGATGGAAAGTAGAGAGATTGAGGTGATAAGAATCAACAGAGGAGAGGCAGAGGGGACAGAGAGAGAGGAGAGAGGAAAATGATGGAGATATTAGCAATCACTATGGAAGAGAGTTATGGAAATGAGAGAGGCAGAGGACGGAGAGGAGAGGTAAAGAGAGGAAGAGGACAGAGAGGAAAGGTAAAGAGAGGAGAGATACAGTACGGATGGACAAGAGCATAGAGGAGAGGGATAGAGAGGAGAGCCTGAGCGAAGGAATAGAGGCTTCAGACTGATCCTCCCTCCAGTCCAACGATTGGAAGAATTTGAAGAAGTCTCCATCATGTTAGAGGAGGAGGATGGAGAAAAAGAGACAGACAGACAGACTGGTGGAGCATGGCAGGGAGGAGTGAATAATGAATAGCATTCTCACAGAGAGGCAGCCATTAAACAAGAGACTTGATAGCTTTTAGATCAACGCCAGTTCTTCCTCTTTAAACCCCTCTCTTTCTGAAGACTCCTTCATATGACACCGCATACAGAGACAGCAGCACGTAGCATGATAAGATCTCAGTGAATCATAAAGATGTACGGTGCCATGTTTCCGGCAAGAAAACTACGGCACTGTCTCAAATGATACCCTATTCCCTATAGAGTGACTTTTGACCAGGGCTCTAGCATATTCCCCATGGTGCATTACTTCTGATCAGAGCCAGATGTGGATTGAGATATGTCCTACTACATATTCTGATGGGAGACATTGAAAAACAAAACTGTCAATGCTCATTGCTAGTTCAGAGAAACCACGAATGAACCTGTAGTCATGTGTAAGATGGTTAACATGACATATGTCATAAGATCCCACTGGGCACCTCACATTAATTCAATGTCTATTCCACGTTGGTTCAACGTCATTTCATTGAAATGTTCAAACAACATTGACTCGACCAGTGTGTGTCCAGTGGGATGTCAAACACAATAATGTAATCTGACGATCATGGAATTCTGCTCTCTCTCACTCCTCTCCACCTCTCTCTCTCTCTCTCACACTTCCCCTCTCTCTTTCTCTCTCTCACTTCCCCTCTCTCTTTCTCTCTCTCTCAGTCCTCCCTCTCTCTCTCCCACCACCTCTCTCTCTAACTCTTTCTCTCACTCCTCTCTCTCTCACTCTCTCCCACTCTTTCTATCTCTCTGTTTCTGTCATTCTCTCATTGTCTCCATCTCTGTCTAATGTAATACATATACGTAAATCAGATGACAGATGTTCATCCCTCAGACATGATAAATATTCACTAATATTTCAGTTGACACCAATGTGTGTGTGTGTGTGTGTGTGTGTGTTTGAGAGAGAAAGCGCATGTTGACATCAATTGAGGACAGGGATACTGTCTGCAGACCCATCTCTACAAGTCAGTCACTACACTGATGTAATCTGCCTTCTAATCTAATTGCCATTTCATTTCCTCATTCAATAATTCCATAATTCCATCCCTCTCCAAGCCTCTTTGGAGCCGCATCCTTGAGTGGGAAGTACAGTAACAGTCTGTCTGTATAATCCCCTACCCTGCTGTGTGGAGCTCCACAGGGGTAGCAGCGGAGGCTTGTATCCCAGCAGAGGAGCTCAATCCTGGGCAGACTAATCATAGACAGACCCCACCTCCCTGGGTGTCCCATGGCAGACAACAAGACAGTGGGAGCTAGCGGGAAGAGTGAAGATCCTATCAGGTGTCTGATCTTGGTTTTAAATCCAAACTGATTTAAAGAGGAGAGAAGATTCTAACTGTAGGAACAGTAGGCTAATTATAATGTGTGACCAGATTGACTCGAGTGGGCATGACATCCAAATGACAAGATAGTTACCTTCATTTTGTTAGCAAAAATAATGAGGAGGAGGTTGAATGTAAAACAGGAAGCTAGACATCATGGTACCTGCGGATAGGTTATGGGTGATGTCATCAGGTCCATGTGAAAACTACCCCACTGGGCACAAACTGGTTTAATCAACGTTGTTTCCATGTAATTTCAACAACAACAAAAAATATATGTGATGACATTGAATCAGTGTGTAAAACTGATTGGATTTATAAAAAGTCATCAACATCAGGGCATTTCTTTTTTTTACCCAACTTTGAACCTATTTCCAATGGCACGGTGAATGTTTTGTTGATCTCACATTGAAACTGACATCTGTGCCCAGTGGGATGGCTCCACATGGCTTGTAGAGCCGTAGACAGCCACCATCATCGCCTGAGGAGTTAAATGTTATATGTCACGCTCAATCACCCTGGTTATTTCAAGGCAAGCACTGACCCTCGCTTTGAAAATCCATTGACACTACAGATCCCTCTCCTTTTCTCACTCTCTTCATCTCTCTCCCCCTCTCCTCATTCCTGCAGGTGTGATTACTGTAAGCTCCGCCAATATCAGTCAGCTATGCATTTCTCAATAAGAACTATATAATCAGTGGGCACTTCAGTCACTTTTACTGCAACGCAATTACAGCTCAGTCAATACCACATGTTCTACACCTATCCTGTAATCAATCTAGCACCCTGTTGCACGGGAATGAGGAGAGGAGAGGAGAGGAGAGGAGAGGAGAGGAGAGGAGAGGAGAGGAGAGGAGAGGAGAGGAGAGGAGAGGAGACTTGATAGAGGGAGAAGAGATTGGATTGAGGATGAGGAAAGGAGAGTATAAAGGCTGAAATACCACCAAGCCCAGGACAAAAGAAACCTTTGACTACTTTGCTGAATTTATTTTTCTCCAACAACACAACGAACACTGAAGGGATCTATTTGAGCTGTCACAGAGATCGGGCAGCTACTGTTTTCTGCCAGAAAATCAACTTGGAAGGGTTTCTAAAAGACTGAAAAGTTGAAAATGCGATGCCCCAGAAACCCAAAATAGCTTTAGATTTAGAAGTTATCACTCAATGGAGGAACGTGTGGGTGTTCTGAGTTACTTTTGAGCATCTTTAGTATAGACACTCAACTATGGAAAACATAAGCAGACAAAACATACTTCATTCAGACATATTCTTTGGGGTTTAAAACGAATCTGAAAGCAGGCGAAAATAAGTAACCAAACACTTCATAAAACCAATCTAAACAGGTTGCTCTCTCTCCCCCATCCCCCTAAATCCCAGTGCTGAAAACACTACTCTGACAATCTTAAAATCAATCATGACTTCTCTGATCAGCCAATACTTTTTACTCTTGGTCCAGTGAATAGAGCATTGGTCAAGGCCTAAAGTCCACAGCTGTCTGGCAGAGGGAGCTCTGTAATGCCTGTACTCCTCAGACCCTGTCCTCCTCCACAAAGAGAACTCTTGTTTTCCTCTCCTCTCTCTGTTTGTTCCCCCTCTTGTCTTTGAGGGCTGATTGGTGCAGACTCAGCAATCCAGGGAGGGGAAGCGACAGAGAGGCGCCTGGGGGGAACATTGCAACGCCGGTCAGGTCAGGAGGGTGACGAGAGGCTGGCAGGGGCACAAACACCTCTTAGCTGAGCCCCATGCCTATACCCCTGTACCGCTGCCATCATTACCACACAGCCATTATGTTGGCCAATGATGTGTGACAGCTAGTCCTCATGAACCAGACCCCCAGAATCTATTGTCTTAAGTCATGGATCCTGCACTCTCTCTCTCTCTTTCTCTCTCTCTCTCTCTCTCTTTCTCTCTCTCTCTCTTTCTCTCTCTCTCTCTCTCTCTTTCTCTCTCTCTCTCTCTCTCTCTCTCTCTCTCTCTCTCTCTCTCGCTCTCTCTCACACACACACACACTCTTTCTCTCGCACTCTTTCTCTCTCCTAGTAGACTACTCTCATACAAGAGTGAGTACCTCTTCAGGGCCTATAAATTGTTCAGTCTATTTATTTTCAGGGGACAGAGTGTGTTTGACTTATTTGTTCTTTGTATCAGAATAATCACTTTGTTACATGTAGACATGATGTTACCACCCCTGTGTCAATGAGAGTGCTAAAAAACAACTTAAATGAGGATTTGACTGCATTATGTCAGACAGAAGCAAATCAGCCAAAGACTGGCGAGACAAGCATCCTGTTTTCCTCTCATCTCCTGTTGTTGTTGTTGTCTGGCCAGCCACCCTCTGGGTGACCCTGGTAACATAAGAGGTCGAGGGTTTCATTCCTCCAGTGTTACTACACTAAGTCACCCAGTCTCATCCAATGAGCCAATCATAGAGATCATATACAATTCCTAATTCTATGGAGCCAATAGACATGACCAGAGCCATCTACTGTATATAGAGAGTTGGGCCAATGCGGTTTCTGCCTGAACGTTCTGAGAGAACCACTTTCTACTCCATAGCCAGTGAAAGCAGATATGCAATTTGTTGACACCCCAACACAGTACAGACATGGATACACATTATCCCCAATGCTAATCAATAAAATCCTCTGTTAAAAACGTCGCTCTGTTTTGCTTGTTTACGGCGGCTCATTTCATGGGGAACTATCGTAGGCGCTTTAGTATTGTTACGTCACCAACATTTTGAGAATACAGGCGCCAACCTGGCAGCCATTCTAAAACCTGGCCGCACTCTCTGTATATACACTGAGTGGACAAAACATTAGGAACCTTCCTAAAATTGAGTTCCACCCCATTTTGCCCTCAGAACAGCCTCAATATGTTGGGCATGAACTCTACAACGTGTCAAAAGAGTTCCACGGGGATGCAGGCCCATGTTGACTCCAATGCCTCCCACAGTTGTGTCAAGTTGGCTGGATGTCCTTGGGTGGTGGATATACACAGGGAACTGTTGAATGTGAAAAACCCAGCAGCGTTGCAGTTCTTGACACACTCAAACCGGTGCACCTGGCACCTACTACCATACCCCGTTCAAAGGCATTTAAATATTTGGTCTTTCCCATTCACCCTCTGAATGGCACACATACACAATCCATGTCTCATCGGTCTCAAGGTTGAAAATCCTTCTTTAAGCTGTCTCCTCCCATTCATCAATATGGGATCATAGGTTTCACCTGGATTCCCCTGGTCAGTCTATTACATAATATTTGGTATTACTCAGTGTATATAGATCTGGACATGACTGGCCAATGGTCTCGCTGCTAGCCTTGTTGTCTGACAGGATAGGCATTAAGACTGGGAATTGCAGGGACCACACAATTCGATATTATCACAATACTTAGTTGCCGATACAATATGTATTGCGATTCTCACAATTGTCACGATTTTATATGTATTGCGATTTGGTACTGTGATTTTATTGCGATTCGATGTTAAAAAGATATTTCCCACCACATGTCTGCTGCAGAGAGACACGAGAGAGAAATAAAGGTGAAATAAAAGTGATGAAAATAAATTGGCTCCCTATTTCAAAATAAGATGGAGAACAAGCTAAGAAGGAAAAATACTGGAGTTTTGGTGCAGGTACAGCCAACTAATGCAAAAATAATATTGCGATATTGTCAAAACGGTACGATACTGTGAGGACAGACGCTGGGAGACAAGAAGCAAGTACAGGGAGTGAACATTTAATAAAGGAGGACAGTGTCTGGACAGGGGAAAGATAACAACAACAATGCTGACACGGGGAACAAACTGGGTAACAGACAGATATAGAAGGGCAATCAACAAAGTGAAGGAGTCCCGTTGAGTCCAATGAGTGCTGATGCGCGTAATGATGATGACAGGTGTGCGTAATGATGGGCAGCCTGGCACCCTCCAGCGCCAGAGATGGGGAGCGGGAGCAGGCGTGACAGAAACGATATATCGTCAAAGTAATATTCAAATACGTAACTGTATAGATTTTTCCCCCATCACAACTAGGCATTGTGTGGTGGTTTGTAACTTTCTTTAGTAGTTTCTGTGCATCTCCTGGGTTAGTAACGGATGGAGGGAAATACACAATATAAAGTGCTGTGAGACTCATTATCAGGATGCTTACAATGATGTCATAGGAACACAGTCGGATACACAGCAGGAAGGAGTGAGTCTAAAATAGTCAAGTCCAAGGGCATCAATAAGGGGGAGAAAATGGCTGCTCTTGGAAGAGGGAGTTTCTAGGGACAGGGTCAGGTTCGATTAAGAAAGCACTAGGCCGTTATTGTGCTGCCACCAGGAGAAGTCTTAGTGATGTGGAAATCTACCTCTGAGGGCTGACCTCCAGGAATGTGTCCGAATTCCCTACATAGTGCACTACTTTTGACCGAGGCCCACAGGGAATTAAGAATTATAGCTTAAAATACAGTTTGATTAAATGTTTACTTACACTCATATTAACATTGTTAGAAAAAACCTAGTGACACTGTCGCGTGATGATGTGACCAAATAGTGGCTGGATAGCTGTCGGCTGCAATAACTGTGAATCTGCCTTCTTCTGCTATTTTCAACACGCTGTTTGGAAATAGTGACGAGAGAGAGAGAGAGAGAGAGAGAGAGAGAGAGAGAGAGAGAGAGAGAGAGAATGAGAGAGAGAGAGAGAGAGAGAGAGAGAGAGAGAGAGAAAGAGAGAGAGAGAGAAAGAGAGAGAGAATGAGGCAGCCACAGTCCTGTTGTGTAATCAGTATTTGTGGCACTCTTTTGTACAGGGAGACACAGATCAACCACACCAAAATACAGACAGACAGACTGACTATGCACAAGCAACCGAAGGAGTGTGGCTCTGTGTTTGTCCTCCAATGCTCCAATGTCAGACACACACCCCTCTGGCCCAAAAACAGCCCCAGAAGGCCAGAGCAAAATCCCCCCCCCCCCCCCCTGCCTTTACAACTCAGCAAGGACCTTTTCATGGATATCAATCCTTTTAATTGCAGTCTCTCTCCTTCTTTCCCTTTCTCTATTTCTCTCTGCCTCCCCCTCTTTCTCTCTCTAGGTCTCTGTGTGGTTCAATAAAAAACCATCAGAGGTAAAAGTACATCCCTTAATTCTCTGGAAACATGCCCCAATGTGTGTGTCTCAACCATGCTGAAATATGTTCCAATGGTGTCAATGACAACATCCAAGTATATCATTACAATCAACCCCTGGCCCTGGCACAAGAGAGCGGTTGTAAACATTGCACCATTGTCATCCTTAAGTGGTTTAATGCTATTAATTAACTCTTTAAAAAAAATCTGAAGTGACTTTAAATGTCAAATATTATATTGAGGAGCTAGCATAGTGGGCCTCTGAGGGTCATGGCTAGAGAGAGCTAGCATGCCACTCCTATAGCAACGGATTAATTGCGCTGAGCCCTGCTCTGCTCTGTCTTTTACAGGGCTTTGATGAGGATTAGGAGAGAACATTTTATAGTCTGACATAATGAGTCTGGAGAGAGCTATTGGGGTAACCTTGTTGAACTCAAAGATCAACCTGAGACAGCAGATATTAAAATAGTAGTATTTCTTTCTTTCTCCATCTATCAGGCCTTTTGTATCAATTCAGTAGGCTACATTGTTGAGATGTGGAAGCTATGTGACTTACTGGAGAGAAACAATGTCCCCTATTGAACCCTCTTTACCACTGGGTGGTGTTGTCTACTGACTCAGTATACACATACACTCTATATACAAAAGTATGTGGACAAATTAGTGGATTTGGATATTAGTGGATAGTGGATATTTCAGCCACACCCGTTGCTGACAGGTGTATAATATAGAACACACAGCCATGCGATCTCCATACACAAACATTGGCAGTAGAATGGCCTGACTGAAGAGCTCAGTGACATCCAACGTGGCACCGTCTTAGGATGTCACCTTTCCAACAAGTCAGTTTGTCAAATCTATGCCCTGCTAGAGCTGCCCCGGTCAACTGTAAGTGCTGTTATTGTGAAGTGGAAACGTCTAGGAGCATCAACATCTGAGCTGCTAAGTGGTAGGCCACACAAGCTCACAGAATGGGACCACCATGTGCTGAAGCATGTAGCACATAAAAAAATGTCAGTCCTTGTTGCAACACTCACAATGCTAAGTGTCAGCTGGAGTGGTGTAAAGCTCACCGCCATTGGACTCTGGAGCAGAGGAAATGCGTTTTCTGGAGTGAAGAATCAAGCTTCACCATCTGGCAGTCCGACGGACAAATCTGGGTTTTGCGGATGCCAGGAGAACGCTACCTGCCCCAATGCATAGTGCCAACTCTAAAGTTTGGTGGAGGAGGAATAATGGTCTGTGGCTGTTTTTCATGGTTCGGGCTAGGCCCTTAGTTCCAGTGAAGGGAAACCTTAACGATACAGCATACAATGACATTGTCATGACTGACCACGAGTATTCAAATAGGTCAGATCAGGTTTGCAATGACAAACTTCAATCAGACCCCCTTTCACCCGTAGTGGGGGAGGATAGAACTAGTGGGGACTGACACTCACATCCTGTTGTAAATCAAGGGAGAAGTTCCAGGCCTGTACTCTCCAAATTCACCAAAGGAATATGCTTTGTCTCAACAGACCTTTTCCTGTTGAAACTCTAATACGTTCAAAAGTGAATACTGGAATAATATTTCTAACGTAGAACGTGGGGAACGGTCCAAGGCAATCTGTAGAACACTAATATCATTTTGTTTGTTATTTTGTGATGTCATTAGAAATGTTATAAAAGAAATACACATATTACATAGCTGAATTTTCCATACCATGGGTTGTGCATGTAATATGAAACATTATGAAAGTGTTTTTGTTAAGAGAGGGATGTGATTTGATATATTATAAGAGATCATTGTTATCCATAACTTTGCACAGTGAGTAGTCACCGCCCCAACGTGAGGTCAGAGAGTGTGTCAGCCCGCCAGAACCACCTCTTTCGAGCAAAATGAATGATTAAGAATTTAACACAGCGGACCAATGCGAGGTGAAGACGATAAACTCAACTGCCAGACAATCGCTGGTATGGCTGATTAGCTGTCCTAAGTAAAGTATCTTAGAAAGCAAATTTAAGTAGGACCATCCTGTTACTGTGCTCAAACCATCTTATTACGCATCCATCATCACCCCATTTGGGAACCATCGATACAGCTGGCTAGCCTATCTTCAAAAAAGCATCTTCAAGAGCGAATGGAAAGAACAATCAACTCTGTAGTTCTGTTCAGGATTACACGACAAGTCGCTCAAGATCATAATGAGGTAATCGTTACATGATTCATTTAATCGGGCAACAATAAAACATAGTTAGTTGATTAGATAAATAACTGTTTTCAGATGAATGTTAAGGTCAACTCACGACAACATTCTAGACAATTCTGTGCTTCCAACTTTGTAGCAAAAGTTTGGGGAATGGGGCTGCATGGGGATGCAGCATGTCAGTCTCCCAATCCTTTCCTGTTGCAGCATGACAGTGCCCCTATGTACAAAGCGAGGTCCATACAAAAATGGTTTATTGAGATTGGTGTGGAAGAACTTGACTGGCCTGCACAGAGCCCTGACCTCAACCCCATAAAACACATTTGGAATGAATTGGAATGCTGACTGCGAGCCAGACCTCACTAATGCATTTATGGCTGAATGGAAGCAAGTACCCGCAGCAATGTTCCAACATCTAGTGGAAAGCATTCACAGAAGAGTGGAGGCAGTTATAGCAGCAAAGGGGGACCAACTCCATATTAATGCCCATGATTTTGGAATGAGATGTTCGAGGAGCAGGTGTCCACATACTTTTGGTCATGTAGTGTATCAACACACTCATAAACTCAACTTGACAACAGTGACTAATTGTCAAATCAGTAAATAATTAACAAATAATATTAAAATTAATTGTGTCATTGTTTTATTAAAGAGTGTGTGTAAATACAAAGGCAAACAATGACATTTTATACATGTGCTTTGATGTTCTATACATGTGCTATGACCTATTCATGCAGTGAATCAAACGCTTAATTCACACTATCAATAAATATATAGGATGAAAGAAATTGCTTGCTGGAGGCCGAGAGAGGCGGAGAAGAGGACTCGTGCAGGTAGGTGTGTGTATTGAGAGAGAGAGAGAGAGAGAGAGAGAGAGAGAGAGAGAGAGAGAGAGAGACTCGCGGGTGACTTGTTTGCTGAGGATATTGGATTTCTCTATTCATCGTCGTTAGTTCCCTCTCCTCTCTGCCAGCTCTGTGAGGACGTCTGATGCACTGACCAGCCCTGCTGTAGCCTGTCACTCTCGGGGTTGTCTAGCCGTGGACACAGACTGGACTGGACATCCGTGATTGTATTTTTAAAAACGAGCTGGTACATTACCACACCTTTGTTGCGCGTTGAAGACACTATATGAACAGTGAAGGGACTTTCCGTGAACGAAGAGACTCCTGGTTTTCAGTTGGGGTTTATTTTACGCGTATTTTTCTGTGAAGGTTACGGATCTTGCTCAAGAATAAGGGCGTTTTAGAAGATGAAGACAAGTGAATGATCACACGAATATATGTGCTACTGTAAACCAAGACATTGCCCTGAGTAGACCCTAACGTCATTCCGTTGTGGTTTAACACAAATCAGCTTCCTTAGATCTTACTTTTGTTGTGTTAGTGTATTTTTGCATAATATATTTTTCCCCCACTGATTTTTGGATTAGCAGAACTGTAGAATTAATATAATACAGGGAATACTCACCAAGAGGGAAGATGGGGAACAGTGTCTAGAACTGGTAAGTGAAGCGAGGTTACTATATGATAAGCAGAATCATCGATTTCAATTTCATTCACACATGCGTATGTGTGTGTGTCTGTGCGTGTGTGCGTGAGAGTGTTTAAGAATTTATTATATCTGCATTAAAATATGCTTTTGGCATATGTCAATCTTTGTCAATCCAATCAACGACAGAGCATTAACACGTCAACATGCTGTCAGGAAAAGAATAGTGCATGACTGAAGCTTAAATTCACTTGTCATTGTTGGCTGTAACTACACTCCCCTATAGCATACAAATGTATTTGTTCAGTGAAGCTAAAACGTTTGATTTGGCTCTATGCTCCAGCATTTTGGATTTTAGATCAAATTATTTATACGAGGTGACGGTACAGAATGTCACTTTTTATTTGAGGGTATTTTCATAAATATGTTTTATCGTTTAGAAATGAAAGCACTTTATGTATCTCGTCACATTTTGGAGTCACTGATGACTGTTTCTGAACACTTCGACATTAATGTGGATGCTACCATGATGACGGATAATCATGAATGAATCGTGAATCGTGAATAATGATAAGTGGTAAGTTTTTAGAGGCAAAAATATCATAACATTTTATCTCAAATCCAAAATATTGGAGTATAGAGCCCAATTAAACGTTTTAGCTTCACCATCCAAATAAAATAAGTAGAAGAGTACATTCTCAATCTCTAATAAAATTTTTACTTTGTAGTATTATGCAAATGGGTTCAATAGATTACACAGCCATTGTTGTGCAGAGTGTTCTGCAGAGTGCTGGTCAATGTTTACCTATATATAATAATTCCGAGCAGCATCTCATTGGATCTACTACACTGGTCACGTTGCCTCTACTGCCATGTTAGGATCAGAAACCGACTGACAGTATGAGTCAGTGTTGGCAACTACCTCAACTACACGATGATATCATCCACAGAGTTGAGAGCGGACTATAGTTTTTTAAATGAAGCTCCTGGCTCCTTCTAGTCACTATGCAGTTAATACTCCAAGAATGTAAATTCTTAAACCCTTACATGTACCTATGTTTGTCATCTGTTGATGTGTGTCTTTCTTTGTTTGCTGAAATCCATACTTTTTTTTTAATCAAACATGAATCAAATACAACCATGAGTTTCCTTGCTGAGATTCAATTGGCACATCTTAGTTTCCATCTTAGAGCAACAGCAATAAGGTAACATGAGGAAAGAGTAAGAAATACACAGCTGTCCTAAATAATGTCAATTCACTCCATTTAAACTACATGGCTTGTATGCTAAACTTACCTTTCTTATCTTGCCTCTGTGTAATCATTAACCTTGCGGGGATACATTGTAAACGCGACTACTTCCTCAAACAGGGTGTTACTATTCTGCTCTTCACAGCACTAGTAGCATAGTAGGCTAAATGCTATTTATCAGTTCCTGGACTTACACCATTATTTTGTTAGAATTATATTCGTACAGTGTAGCCTAGTGTACAGCTTATGTTTTTGAGGTCTGAGGATCATCATAGCCCCTGCGTAAATTTCCCACGTGTGTAGGATGATTTCGTAGAGAGCTTCTGAGGGACGTGTGTATCCCAGGTAGGCAAATGTATTCTCTATATCGTAATAGTCATAAATCAACAGCTATTGAATATTCAAACCATACAGGGGTACTAGAGTAGGAAACATGTTGGAGATGTGGCCCCAGTGGCATGTTACCTATCATTTTCATTTCATTGTGAATGCGAACAGTATCCCAACTTTTTACAGAGCCTCAGCCAACTCTCACTGAACACACATTCACTCTGTCACAATCTATAAATGATGGATTCCTTGATACAGGATGTATTTGAGTTTGTAGTGCATGGATGGGTCCCCTATGAGGTATTATGATTATACTAGGCTTAGAAAACCTGTCAGGTGGGCAGAGACACTCAAGACCTTCTGGCTGACATCCACACCAAAGGCATTAGCCCTGCTACAACTTTCCCACACCCTCATCTCCAGTCCCCTCCACCCCTCGCCTCCACCCTGCTCCTCCCAGGACTCCAGGGTCTGAGGGGGAGTGAGGGGGTTCATGTTTCCCACCCTCCCCTACACACGCAGGCAGCATGGAGCTCCAGCCTGAGAGATCCTCCCCAGTAGCTCTAATGCTACTGTAGCTGATCTTTTCACACAGAGATGCTCTAACCACCAGACCCCTGCATGTAGCCTTCTCTAACCACCAGACCTCTGCATGTAGCCAGCTCTCTAACCACCAGACCCGTGCATGTAGCCAGCTCTCTAACCACCAGACCTCTGCATGTAGCCAGCTTTCTAACCACCAGACCCCTGCATGTAGCCAGCTCTCTAACCACCAGACCCCTGCATGTAGCCTACTATAACCACTATAACCCGGCATGTAGCCTTCTCTAACCACCAGACCTCTGCATGTAGCCAGCTCTCTAACCACCAGGCCCCTGCATGTAGCCTTCTCTAACCACCAGACCCCTGGATGAAGCCTTCTCTAACCACCAGACCCCTGCATGTAGCCTTCTCTAACCACCAGACCCCCGCATGTAGCCAGCTCTCTAACCACCAGACCTCTGCATGTAGCCAGCTCTCTAACCACCAGACCCCTGCATGTAGCCTTCTCTAACCACCAGACCTCTGCATGTAGCCAGCTCTCTAACCACCAGACCCCTGCATGTAGCCTTCTCTAACCACCAGACCTCTGCATGTAGCCAGCTCTCTAACCACCAGACCCCTGCATGTAGCCTTCTCTAACCACCAGAACCCTGCATGTAGCCTTCTCTAACCACCAGACCCCTGCATGTAGCCTTCTCTAACCACAAGACCCCTGCATGTAGCCAGCTCTCTAACCACCAGACCTCTGCATGTAGCCAGCTCTCTAACCACCAGACCCCTGCATGAAGCCTTCTCTAACCACCAGACCCCTGCATGTAGCCAGCTCTCTAACCACCAGACCTCTGCATGTAGCCAGCTCTCTAACCACCAGACCCCTGCATGTACTTCTCTAACCACCGGAACCCGGCATGTAGCCTTCTCTAACCACCAGACCCCTGCATGTAGCCAGCTCTCTAACCACCAGACCCCTGCATGAAGCCAGCTCTCTAACCACCAGAACTCTGCATGTAGCCAGCTCTCTAACCACCAGAACCCGGCATGTAGCCTTCTCTAACCACCAGACCCCTGCATGTAGCCAGCTCTCTAACCACCAGACCTCTGCATGTAGCCTTCTCTCTAACCACCAGACCTCTGCATGTAGCCAGCTCTCTAACTACCAGACCCCTGCATTTAGCCTTCTCTAACCACCAGACCCCTGCATGTAGCCTTCTCTAACCACCAGAACCCTGCATGTAGCCTTCTCTAACCACCATAACCCTGCATGTAGCCTTCTCTAACCACCAGACCCCTGCATGTAGCCTTCTCTAACCACCAGACCCCTGCATGTAGCCTTCTCTAACCACCAGAACCCGGCATGTAGCCTTCTCTAACCACCAGACCCCTGCATGTAGCCAGCTGTCTAACCACCAGAGCCCTGCATGTAGCCTTCTATAACCACCAGACCCCTGCATGTAGCCTTCTCTAACCACCAGACCCCTGCATGTAGCCTTCTCTAACCACCAGACCCCTGCATGTAGCCTTCTCTAACCACCAGACCCCTGCATGTAGCCTTCTCTAACCACCAGACCCCTGCATGTAGCCAGCTCTCTAACCACCAGACCCCTACATGTAGCCTTCTCTAACCACCAGAACCCGGCATGTAGCCTTCTCTAACCACCAGACCCCTGCATGTAGCCAGCTGTCTAACCACCAGACCTCTGCATGTAGCCAGCTCTCTAACCACCAGACCCCTGCATGTAGCCTTCTCTAACCACCAGACCCCCGCATGTAGCCAGCTCTCTAACCACCAGACCCCTGCATGTAGCCTTCTCTAACCACCAGACCCCTGCATGTAGCCTTCTCTAACCACCAGACCCCCGCATGTAGCCAGCTCTCTAACCACCAGACCTCTGCATGTAGCCAGCTCTCTAACCACCAGACCTCTGCATGTAGCCTTCTCTAACCACCAGACCTCTGCATGTAGCCAGCTCTCTAACCACCAGACCCCTGCATGTAGCCTTCTCTAACCACCAGACCTCTGCATGTAGCCAGCTCTCTAACCACCAGACCCCTGCATGTAGCCTTCTCTAACCACAAGACCTCTGCATGTAGCCAGCTCTCTAACCACCAGACCCCTGCATGTAGCCAGCTCTCTAACCACCAGAACTCTGCATGTAGCCAGCTCTCTAACCACCAGACCCCTGCATGTAGCCTTCTCTAACCACCAGACCTCTGCATGTAGCCTTCTCTAACCACCAGACCCCTGCATGTAGCCAGCTCTCTAACGACCAGAACCCGGCATGTAGCCTTCTCTAACCACCAGACCCCTGCATGTAGCCAGCTCTCTAACCACCAGAACCCGGCATGTAGCCTTCTCTAACCACCAGACCCCTGCATGTAGCCAGCTCTCTAACCACCAGAACCCGGCATGTAGCCTTCTCTAACCACCAGACCCCTGCATGTAGCCTTCTATAACCACCAGAACCCTGCATGTAGCCAGCTCTCTAACCACCAGAACCCTGCATGTAGCCTTCTATAACCACCAGATCCCTGCATGTAGACCTAGGCCTATTCTGCTCTCTTTCACTGTTTGTATTTAACTCTCTCTCTCTCTCAATCTCTCCATCTCTCTGATGACACCTTGGGAAAAGGGCAGAAACCCTTACCTCTGTGTCCTCTCTCACAATGGCTCACATTTATTGAAGTAAGTGCGTCATAGGGAAAAATAAAAGTCATCTTCTGAGGCTCCTCTCCTCTACTGCCAAGAACTTGAGCTTCTTACTGTTAACACACTCATCCATTTACCAACACGATATCGCTCTATGCACTCTCTGCAACGAAACTCAGCAAAAAAAGAAACGTCCCTTTTCCAGGACCCTGTCTTTCAAAGACAATTCGTAAAAATCCAAATAACTTCACAGATCTTCATTGTAAAGGGTTTAAACACTGTTTCCAATGCTTGTTCAATGAACACAG
This sequence comes from Oncorhynchus mykiss, assembly GCF_013265735.2. Taxonomy (NCBI): domain Eukaryota; kingdom Metazoa; phylum Chordata; class Actinopteri; order Salmoniformes; family Salmonidae; genus Oncorhynchus; species Oncorhynchus mykiss. The sequence goes on along the minus strand of NC_050571.1, from coordinate 24,173,366 downwards.
TTGACAGTGAGAGGACATTTATTTTTTTACGTAGTTTCACTTTAAAGTTGTAAAGTGAAACCTGGGCCCTTATCCACAAAGCATCTCAGAGTAAGAGTGCTGTTCTAGGATCAGTTTTGCCTTTCAGATAATAATAAGATTACATGAACAGACTCTAGATCAGCAGTCCTACTCTGAAGCGCTTTGTGGACACAGGCTCTGAGGGCTCAAGTTCCTCTTTGATAAGGGTTCCTGTGAGTCACCATGGCCAGGGTAGTCATTCAACCTCTCCCTGGTGGATTCCTGCACCACATGTGCCCCAATCCTCCAATCCAGGCCCGGTCTAGAGAGAGAAACAGTTGTGTGCCTAACGAGGACATAATTTACTTTGACGTAACGTGAAATGGAAAGGGGCTTGCCACAGCCCAGAATGTGAGATCATGTTGGGTAGTGTGTATTCAGGGTCTGAGTGTGTCTAAAGGGTCATGTTGGGTAGTGTGTTCTCATGGTCTGAGTGTGTCTAAAGGGTCATGGTGGGTAGTGTGTTCTCATGGTCTGAGTGTGTCTAAAGGGTCATGGTGGGTAGTGTGTTCTCATGGTCTGAGTGTGTCTAAAGGGTCATGATGGGTAGTGTGTATTCAGGGTCTGAGTGTGTCTAAAGGGTCATGTTGGGTAGTGTGTTCTCATGGTCTGAGTGTGTCTAAAGGGTCATGGTGGGTAGTGTGTATTCAGGGTCTGAGTGTGTCTAAAGGGTCATGTTGGGTAGTGTGTTCTCATGGTCTGAGTGTGTCTAAAGGGTCATGTTGGGTAGTATGTATTCAGGGTCTGAGTGTGTCTAAAGGGTCATGTTGGGTAGTGTGTTCTCATGGTCTGAGTGTGTCTAAAGGGTCATGTTGGGTAGTGTGTATTCAGGGTCTGAGTGTGTCTAAAGGGTCATGTTGGGTAGTGTGTTCTCATGGTCTGAGTGTGTCTAAAGGGTCATGTTGGGTAGTGTGTATTCAGGGTCTGAGTGTGTCTAAAGGGTCATGTTGGGTAGTGTGTCTCATGGTCTGAGTGTGTCTAAAGGGTCATGTTGGGTAGTGTGTTCTCATGGTCTGAGTGTGTCTAAAGGGTCATGTTGGGTAGTGTGTTCTCATGGTCTGAGTGTGTCTAAAGGGTCATGTTGGGTAGTATGTATTCAGGGTCTGAGTGTGTCTAAAGGGTCATGTTGGGTAGTGTGTATTCAGGGTCTGAGTGTGTCTAAAGGGTCATGGTGGGTAGTGTGTATTCAGGGTCTGAGTGTGTCTAAAGGGTCATGTTGGGTAGTGTGTATTCAGGGTCTGAGTGTGTCGAAAGGGTCATGGTGGGTAGTGTGTATTCAGGGTCTGAGTGTGTCTAAAGGGTCATGGTGGGTAGTGTGTTCTCATGGTCTGAGTGTGTCCAAAGGGTCATGGTGGGTAGTGTGTTCTCATGGTCTGAGTGTGTCTGAGTGGTAAACACAGAGACAGGCTGGGCTGTTAGTCTGTCTGGTGATTGTTGTTATAGGTAATCAAAATACATGGCTTGGACAAATCCAAAAAATACATCATATTCTACATTCCAACACACACTCGTTATGCTTCAGTCACAATGTCTCTGTCTCTCATGTCTCATCATGTCTCTGTCTCTTATGTCTCATCATGTCTCTGTCTCTTATGTCTCATCATGTCTCTGTCTATCATGTCTCATCATGTCTCTGTCTCTTATGTCTCATCATGTCTCTGTCTCTCATGTCTCATCATGTCTCTGTCTCTCATGTCTCTGTCTCTCATGTCACATCATGTCTCTGTCTCTTATGTCTCATCATGTCTCTGTCTATCATGTCTCATCATGTCTCTGTCTCTTATGTCTCATCATGTCTCTGTCTATCATGTCTCTGTCTCTTATGTCTCATCATGTCTCTGTCTATCATGTCTCATCATGTCTCTTTCTGTCATGTCACATCATGTCTCTGTCTATCATGTCACATCATGTCTCTATCTCTCATGTCACGTCATGTCTCTGTCTATCATGTCTCATCATGTCTCTGTCTCTTATGTCTCATCATGTCTCTGTCTCTTATGTCTCATCATGTCTCTGTCTATCATGTCTCATCATGTCTCTGTCTCTTATGTCTCATCATGTCTCTGTCTCTCATGTCTCATCATGTCTCTGTCTCTCATGTCTCTGTCTCTCATGTCACATCATGTCTCTTTCTGTCATGTCACATCATGTCTCTGTCTATCATGTCTCATCATGTCTCTGTCTCTCATGTCTCATCATGTCTCTGTCTATCATGTCTCATCATGTCTCTGTCTCTTATGTCTCATCATGTCTCTGTCTTTCATGTCTCTGTCTCTCATGTCACATCATGTCTCTGTCTCTCATGTCTCTTTCTCTCATGTCTCTCATGTCTCTGACTCTCATGTCTTATCATGTCTCTGTCTCTCATGTCTCATCATGTCTCTGTCTCTCATGTCTCATCATGTCTCTGTCTCCCATGTGTCTGTCTCTCATGTGTCTGTCGCTCATGTCTCATCATGTCTCTGTCTCTCATGTCTCATCATGTCTCTGTCTCTCATGTCACATCATGTCTCTGTCTCTCATGCCTCATCATGTCTCTATCTCTCATGTCACATCATGTCTCTGTCTCTCATGTCACATCATGTCTCTGTCTCTCATGTCACATCATGTCTCTGTCTCTCATGTCTCATCATGTTTCTGTCTCTCATGTCACATCATGTCTCTGTCTCTCATGTCTCATCATGTCTCTGTCTCTCATGTCTCATCTTGTCTCTGTCTCTCATGTCATATTATGTCTCTGTCCCTCATGTCTCTGTCTCTCATGTCTCATCATGTCTCTGTCTCTCATGTCTAATCATGTCTCTGTCTCTCATGTCTCATCATGTCTCTGTCTATCATGTCTAATCATGTCTCTGTCTCTCATGTCTCATCATGTCTCTGTCTATCATGTCTCTGTCTCTCATGTCTCATCATGTCTCTGTCTCTCATGTTTCATCATGTCTCTGTCTCTCATGTCTAATCATGTCTCTGTCTCTCATGTCTCATCATGTCTCTAGCTCTCATGTCACATCATGTCTCTGTCCCTCATGTCTCTGTCTCTCATGTCTCATCATGTCTCTATCTCTCATGTTTCATCATGTCTCTATCTCTCATGTCACATCATGTCTCTGTCCCTCATGTCTCTGTCTCTCATGTCTCATCATGTCTCTATCTCTCATGTTTCATCATGTCTCTGTCTATCATGTCTCATCATGTCTATGTCTCTCATGTCTCATCATGTCTCTGTCTCTCATGTTTCATCATGTCTCTGTCTCTCATGTCTAATCATGTCTCTGTCTCTCATGTCTCATCATGTCTCTATCTCTCATGTCACATCATGTCTCTGTCCCTCATGTCTCTGTCTCTCATGTCTCATCATGTCTCTATCTCTCATGTTTCATCATGTCTCTGTCTCTCATGTCACATCATGTCTCTGTCTCTCATGTCTAATCATGTCTCTGTCTCTCATGTCTAATCATGTCTCTGTCTCTCATGTCTCATCATGTCTCTGTCTCTCATGTCACATCATGTCTCTGTCTCTCATGTCTCATCATGTCTCTGTCTCTCATGTCTCTGTCTCTCATGTCTCATCATGTCTCTGTCTCTCATGTCTAATCATGTCTCTGTCTCTCATGTCTCATCATGTCTCTGTCTATCATGTCTAATCATGTCTCTGTCTCTCATGTCTCATCATGTCTCTGTCTATCATGTCTCATCATGTCTCTGTCTCTCATGTCTCATCATGTCTCTGTCTCTCAAGTTTCATCATGTCTCTGTCTCTCATGTCTAATCATGTCTCTGTCTCTCATGTCTAATCATGTCTCTGTGTCTCATGTCTCATCATGTCTCTATCTCTCATGTCACATCATGTCTCTGTCTCTCATGTCACATCATGTCTCTGTCCCTCATGTCTCTGTCTCTCATGTCTCATCATGTCTCTGTCTATCATGTCTCATCATGTCTCTGTCTCTCATGTCTCATCATGTCTCTGTCTCTCAAGTTTCATCATGTCTCTGTCTCTCATGTCTAATCATGTCTCTGTCTCTCATGTCTAATCATGTCTCTGTGTCTCATGTCTCATCATGTCTCTATCTCTCATGTCACATCATGTCTCTGTCTCTCATGTCTCATCATGTCTCTGTCTCTCATGTCTCTGTCTCTCATGTCTCATCATGTCTCTGTCTCTCATGTCTAATCATGTCTCTGTCTCTCATGTCTCATCATGTCTCTGTCTATCATGTCTAATCATGTCTCTGTCTCTCATGTCTCATCATGTCTCTGTCTATCATGTTTCATCATGTCTCTGTCTCTCATGTCACATCATGTCTCTGTCTCTCATGTCTAATCATGTCTCTGTCTCTCATGTCTAATCATGTCTCTGTCTCTCATGTCTCATCATGTCTCTGTCTCTCATGTCACATCATGTCTCTGTCTCTCATGTCTCATCATGTCTCTGTCTCTCATGTCTCATCATGTCTCTGTCTCTCATGTCTCATCATGTCTCTGTCTCTCATGCCTCTGTCTCTCGTATCTCATCATGTCTCTGTCTCTCATGTCACAACATGTCTCTGTCTCTCATGTCTCATCATGTCTCTGTCTCTCATGTCTCATCATGTCTCTGTCTCTCATGTCTCCTCATGTCTCTGTCTCTCATGTGTCTGTCTCTCATGTCTCTGTCTCTCATGTCTGATCATGTCTCTGTCTCTCATGTCACAGTATGTCTCTCATGTCACATCATGTCTCTGTCTCTCATGTCTCATCATGTCTCTTTCTCTCATGTCTCTGTCTCTCATGACTCTGTCTCTCATGTCTCATCATGTCTCTGTCTCTCATGTCTCTGTCTCTCATGTCTCTGTTTCTCATGTCTTAACATGTCTCTGTCTCTCATCATGTCTCTGTCTCTCATGTGTCTGTTTCTCATGTCTCTGTCGCTCATGTCTCATCATGTCTCTGTCTCTCATGTCTCATCATGTCTCTATCTTTTATGTCTCTGTCTTGCATGTCTTATCATGTCTCTGTCTCTCCTGTCTCATCATGTCTCTGTCTCTCATGTCACATTATGTCTCTGTCGCTCCACTGTCCAGTGGGGGTAATAAAGAATAAAGAATCTGGACAGACATTATGAAATTAGTAATGCAGCGGTATTAGATTTGCATCGGTTTCCAATTATTTGTAGTTGATTGCATTAAGCGGCAATTATTCTTGCATGGTTGTGCAAAATCAATGTAAAGAACATTTGACAATCCTTTTTGATTCGCACCAGAAGATCTTATGGTAACTAGAAAATTATTTATTCTATCCAGGCACTGATTCTCTACCAACTGAGCTACAGAGGAACCACCCTATTGAACAAAAATAGAAATGCAACATGTAACAATTTCAACAATTTTATTGAGTTACAGTTCATAGAAGGAAATCAGTCAATTTAAATAAATACATTTGTCCCTAATCTATGGATTTCACATGACTGGGCAGGGGTGCAGCCATGAGTGGGCCTGGGAGGGCAGAGGCCCACCCACTTGGAGTCAAGCACATCCAACGGTGGAGTCAAGCCCATCCAATCAGAATCAGTTTATCCACAAAAAAAGGGCTTTATTACAGACAGAAATACTCCTTAGAACCCTTACTCCCAAATTCTTTAACTATGTTGTAGGCGGCGTATGGTAGAGAAATGAACATTAAATGATCTGTTAACAGCTCTGTTGGACATTCCTGCAGTCAGCATGCCAATTGGACACTTCTTCAAATCTTGTGACATCTGTGGCATTGTGTTGTGTGACAAAACTGCAAGTTTTAGAGTGACCTTTTATTACCCTCAACACAAGGTGCACCTATGTATTGATCATGCCGTTTCATGCCGTTTCTTGATATGCCACACCTGTTAGGTGGATGGAGTATGGAGCAAAGGAGAAATGCTCAATAACAGGGATGTAGGCCCGGCTGGTTGCCTCTAACACACACACTCCCAGGTAGTGTTTATTGGAAGAATATTCCCAAAGAGGTTTACGCTGGGGATTGATGAAGCTGATCCAGGATGGTGGTGGCTGTTCAACAGAGGGATTTAGGGAAGTGTTCATGTTATGCTCAGCCTCTCTCTCTCTCTCACTGATATGCCTTACCACAGAAAGAAGATGGGTGGCGTATGGGTGGAGAAATGGAATACTGCAATGGTAACTTGATAGTTTGTGTGTGTGTGTGTGTGTGTGTGTGTGTGTGTGTGTGTGTGTGTGTGTGTGTGTGTGTGTGTGTGTGTGTGTGTGTGTGTGTCTACATGGGTGCATGTGTGTAACACAATACACTCATTTGTCTGCAGCTGAATCCCCCACACCACAAACAAAGGAAGGCGGTTTATGGTTTGTTAGAAAGTGCGCTGAGACATAAGCTTGGAATTTTTCGCTCTCTATGTTGGCGTTAACTCCACTCAACTTGGCAGAAGCGGCCCTGGCCTTACTCATTCTCCTCAGGCATAGTGCTGGACGCCAATAGACTTTTGGGGTCCTGTTGTGACTGTGGAGAATGGTGTGCCAAATGGCTCCCATGCCAGCAGTCCCCACTGGGAGGACAGGCTGCTGAAGGGCCATCTGTACAGGCATCCTGACATGGAGGGTGGAGAAGTAGGGCAGGGAAAGGAATGGATGGACTAGTGGAGGGGAAAGATGCATTATAGTGGAGAGAGAGAAAAACATCATGGTTTATTATTGTGATGATCAATAACTACTGTGCTCAAATGACATCCTATTTTTAAAAAACACGTCTGGGCTCAAATTGAGATAAAGCCCACAGAATCACTACAAAGCAAACAACTTTCAAAGAACATCCCCGATTTAGGCCAGTAGTGCTACAACGCTCCGAAGCACTCTCACTCTCACTACGCCCCAAAACAGTGTCAGCACTACAAGTATGCCAATGTTTTTTTAGAGCAGTTCCTAAAAATGGAAAAGGCGCTAAAATAATGAACTTGCTAATAGAGTTAACAACCGGAGCTGAAATTAGATGACAAGTGTTATAGATGTTCAGAGAGGAGAGAGTTAGGGGAGGGGAGAGGAGAGAGTCAGGGGGAGGGGAGAGGAGAGAAGAGAGAGTCAGGGGGAGGGGGAGAGGAGAGAGTCAGGGGGAGGAGAGAGGAGAGAAGAGAGAGTCAGGGGGAGGGGAAGAGGAGAGAGTCAGGGGGTGGGGAGAGGAGAGAAGAGAAGAGAGAGAGAGTCAGGGGGAGGGGGAGAGGGAGAGAAGAGAGTCAGGGGGTGGGGGAGAGGAGAGAGTCAGGGGAAGGGGAGAGGAGAGAAGAGAGAGTCAGGGGGAGGGGGAGAGGAGAGAGTCAGGGGGAGGAGAGAGGAGAGAAGAGAGAGTCAGGGGGAGGGGAAGAGGAGAGAGTCAGGGGGTGGGGAGAGGAGAGAAGAGAAGAGAGAGAGAGTCAGGGGGAGGGGGAGAGGGAGAGGAGAGAGTCAGGGGGTGGGGGAGAGGAGAGAGTCAGGGGAAGGGGAGAGGAGAGAAGAGAGAGTCAGGGGGACGGGGAGAGAGTCAGGGGGTGGGGAGAGGAGAGAGAGTCAGGGGGAGGGGAGAGGAGAGAGTCAGTGGGTGGGGGAGAGGAGAGAGTCAGGCGGAGGGGGAGAGGAGGGAGTCAGGGGGTGGGGGAGAGGAGAGTAGAGAGTCAGGCGGGGGGGGAGTTATGGGGAGGGGAGAGGAGAGGAGAGAGTTAGAGGGAGGGGATGAAGTTAGGGGAGGGGGAGAGGAGGGAGTTAGGGGGAGGGCAGAGAGTTAAGGGGAGGGAAGTGGAGTGAGTTAGGGTTAGGGGAGGGGAGTAGGTTAGGGAGAGGGGAGTGGAGTGAGTTAGGGGGAGGGGAATGGAGGGAGTTAGGGGGAGGGGAGTGGAAGGAGTTAGGGGGAGGGGAGAGGAGGGAGTTAGGGGGAGGGGAGAGCAGGGTGTTAGGGGGAGGGGAGAGGAGGGACATAGGGGTAGGGGGAGAGGAAGGAGTTAGGGGGAGGGGAGAGGAAGGGGAGGGGAGAGGAGGGGAAGAGGAGAGGAGAGGCTGAGGAAGACGAGCGGCTGAGGAAGAAAAGCTACTAGTTCGGTCAGAGATAGAGAAGGTTTCCTCAGACAGATGGCCTCAGGCTTCCTGCCCTGGGGTGGAATGTCTCCTCTTCTCACCCCTATTCGTCCCTTCTTACCTCTTCCTCACCCCACCTCCTCACCCACCAAAGGGAGGGTAAGGGTAACATTTGACATCTCCTTGTCCGGAGGGGATCAATCCTGAATGACCTTTGAACTAGGAAATGACAATAACCATAGACAAACATTGGCAGTAGAATGGCCTGACTGAAGAGCTCAGTGACTTTCAATGTGGCATGGTCATACGATGCCACCTATCCAACAAGTCAGTTCGGCAAATCTCTGCCCTGCTAGAGCTGCCCCGTTCAACAAGTTATTGCTGTTACTGTGAAATGGAAACATCTAGGAGCAACAACGGCTCAGCTGTGAAGTGGTATGCCACACAAGCTCAGAGAACAGGATTGCCGAGTGCTGAAGCGCGTGGCACATAACAATTGTCTGTCCTCAGTTGCAACACTCACTACCAAGTTCCAAACTGCCTCTGGAAGCAACGTCAGCACAATAACTGTTCGTCGGGAGCTTCATGAAATGGGTTTCCATGGCCAAGAAGCCGCACACATGCCTAAGATTACCATGAGCAATGCCAAGCGTCGGCTGGAGTGGTGTAAAGCTTTCCGCATTGGATTCTGGAGCAGTGGAAGGGCGTTCTCCGGTGTGCTGAATCACGCTTCACCATCTGGCAGTCCGACGGACGAATCTAGGTTTGGCGGATGCCAGGAGAACGCTACCTGCCCCAATGCATAGTACCAACTGTAAAGTTTGGTGGAGGAGGAATAATGGTCTAGGGCTGTTTTTCATGCTTCGGGCTAGGCCCCTTAGTTCCAGTGAAGGGAAATCTTAAAAATACAGTATACAATGACATTCTATGCTTCCAACTTTGTGGCAACAGTTTGGGGAAGGCCCTTTCCTGTTTCAGCATGACAATACCCCTGTGCAAAAAGCCAGGTTCATACAGAAATGGTTTGTCGAGGTCGGTGTGGAATAACTTGACTGGCCTGCACAGAGCCTTGACCTCAACCCCATCTAACACCTTTAGGATGAATTGGAACACCGACTGCGACCAAGGCCTAATCACCCAACATCAGTGCATCACCTCACTAATGCTCTGAATGGAAGCAAGTCCCCGCAGCAATGTTCCAACATCTAGTGGAAAGCCTTCCCAGAAGAGTGGAGGCTGTTATAGCAGTAATGTTCCAACATCTAGTGGAAAGCCTTCCCAGAAGAGTGGAGTCTGTTATAGCAGCAATGTTCCAACATCTAGTGGAAAGCCTTCCCAGAAGAGTGGAGGCTGTTATAGCAGCAATGTTCCAACATCTAGTGGAAAGCCTTCCCAGAAGAGTGGAGGCTGTTATAGCAGCAATGTTCCAACATCTAGTGGAAAGCCTTCCCAGAAGAGTGGAGGCTGTTATAGCAGCAATGTTCCAACATCTAGTGGAAAGCCTTCCCAGAAGAGTGGAGGCTGTTATAGCAGCAATGTTCCAACATCTAGTGGAAAGCCTTCCCAGAAGAGTGGAGGCTGTTATAGCAGCAATGTTCCAACATCTAGTGGAAAGCCTTCCCAGAAGAGTGTAAGCTGCTTTTTTTTTTTTTTTACATGTAACCTTTATTTAACTAGGCAAGTCAGTTAAGATCTAATTCTTATTTTACAATGACGGCCTACCCCGGCCAAACCCGGACGACCCTGGGCCAATTGTGCACCGTGCAATGTGATGTGATGCAGAGGTGACACCTCTAACACTGAGCTGCCTTGTCTTAGACCACTGCACCACTCGGGAGCCCCTTATTTGAGCAGCAAAGCGGAGACCAACTCCATAGTAACGCCCATGATTTTGGAATGAGACGTTCGACGAGCAGGTATCAACATACTTTTGGTCATGTACTGTATGACATACTAAATAATAAATCCTCTGTCTCCTCCCTGCTAGATACTGTCTCTCAGACATAGGATAACAGCTAGGATCTCTGCCTGCTGCTGTACAGAGACACAACTGGTCTTGTCCTCGCTTCACTCTGATTTTGGGAGTGATAAATTTACATGAAAATTGAAATTGACACTGTAAAACAGCCCGGGTGTCTATACTGCCTCAGCCTCTATAGGCTTTTATACAGCTTCCAAGGTCTCTGAATAAGACACTAAAACAGCCTGGGCCAGGCTGAATAAAAAAGTTGGAAGAGGGGCTCTCAACCTTGGATTGACCCTGGTGTAAACAAAGCCCTGACTGTACTCAGGAAGCAATGGATTTTACCCCCTGACCTCTAACCCTTGACCTCTGTGTCTGAGAGGGCAGACTGAGATTTAATGCCTGACTGAATCAGCTGGCCTATTGTGAATCTGTCCTCAATGGCCCTACTCATTAACCCTTTAACCCCAACAGGCCCCTTAATCCTATATGTCTAAGAATCCAGACAGAGATTTGCTACCTCACTGATTCAGCCAGCCGCTCCCACTCCTCTCTCCACTACACTACCGTCTGATTTTAGAGTTGTCCCCAATTCCCCAACTCCCCTGACCTCTAACCTCTGTGTCTGAGAGAGCCGGCTGGTAGCTGTGTCTCTCCTCTCTCTCCTGCCTCTCCTTTCTGCCTCACTGACAGACAAGTGTGTGAGTCATTCAGGTTGGGGAACAGGTTTCACAGAGAGAGAGAGAGAGAGAGAGAGAGAGAGAGGGGTAGAGCGAGAGAGGGGGAGAGAGACAGAGAGAGAGAGGGGGTAGAGAGAGGAAGAGAGAGAGAGAAAGGGAGGTTAGAGAGAGGGGGGGTAGAGAGAGAGTGGGGAGAGAGAGGAGAAGAGAGAGAGAAAGGGGGGTTAGAGAGAGAGAAGGGGTAGAGGGAGAGAGTGGGGTTAGAGAGAAAGAGGGGGGGTAGAGAGAGAGTGGGGTAGAGGGAGAGAGTGGGGTTAGAGAGAGAAAGGGGGAGTAAGAGAGATTGGGGTAGAGAGAGGGAGTAGAGAGAGAGGGTAGAGAGAGGGGGAGTTGAGAGAAAGGGGGGTACAGAGAGTGGGAGAGAGGGGGGTAGAGAGAGACAGAGCGAGAGAGAGAGGGGGGGGAATTGAGAGAGAACGGGGAGAGAGGGGGGGGTAGAGAGAGGGGGAGAGAGGGGAGAGAGAGCGAGAGGGGGGTGAGAGAAAGGGGGGAGTAGAGAGAGAACGGGGAGAGAGAGAGAGGGGGGTAGAGAGAGGGGGAGAGAGGGGGGGGAGAGAGAGAGGGAGAGAGAGAGAGAGAGAGAGAGAGAGAGAGAGAGAGAGAGAGAGCACAACGTAGAACACCAAATAATGCATGCAGAGCAGAATTAGGTCGATACCCACTAATTATCAAAATCCAGAAAAGAGCCAATAAATTCTACAACCACCTAACAGGAAGCGTTTCCCAAACCTTCCATAACAAAGCCATCGCCTACAGAGAGATGAACCTGGAGAAGAGTCCCCTAAGCAAGCTGGTACTGGGGCTCTGTTCACACTCTGTCCTGGGGCTCACCCACAGCCCAGGACAGCAACACAATTAGACCCAACCAAATCATGAGAAAACAAAAAGATAATTACTTGTTACATTGGAAAGAATTAACAAAAAAACAGAGCAAACTAGAATGCTATTTGGCCCTAAACAGAGAATACACAATGGCAAAATATCTGACCACTGTGACTGACCCAAAATTAAGGAAAGCTTTGACTATATAAAGACTCAGACCTGTCTCTCAAGCGAAGACAGGCTATGTGCACACTGCCCACAAAATTAGGTGAAACTGAGCTGCACTTTCTAACCTCCTGCCAAATGTATGACCATATTAGAGACACATATATCCCTCAGATTACACAGATCCACAAAGAATTCAAAAACAAACCCAGTTTTGATAAACTCCCATATCTATTGTGTGAAATACGACAGTGTACCATCACAGCAGCAAGATTTGTGACCTGTTGCCACAAGAAAAGAGCAACCAGTGAAGAACAAACACCATTGTAAATACAACCCATATTTATGTTTATTTATTTTCCCTTTTGTAGAGAGGAGAGTGTGTCTCTGTATGAGAGTGACAATGGAAGAAAGAAAGAAAGAAAGAAAGAGAGAGAGAGAAAGGGAACATGTGAAAAAAGAGAAAGATATGGAGGGAGGAGTCTGACAGCCTTAGCACCTCAGTCAAGCGAATGCCTTTCTTTCAAGGGCAGAGTGTGTGTGCTCACTTGGCTGTATGTGTGTGTGCGTGTGTGTGTAAATCTCTGCAGACAGTGGCACCCTGTGTTAATCCTAACAGAACAAAGCAAGAGGCTCCCCATGATGGTAAGGATAGCAGCCCCACTGGAACAAAAGGTTGTCTGTAGGTGGCTGTATATCCACTCCACAATGAGACTTACACAATGAGACTTACATCTGTCTAGATTCTACACACACACACACACTTCTGCTGCTGCTGTTGGTCTCGGCCAGGTAGTATGATAAACACCTGCTGAGTTTTAGTTGATGTGATGTTCCAGGCCCTATGGGAATGTGACGGAAGAACATCTTAATCCTTAATAGTCTAGTAGCTATGTTGTCTATGGCATTAGCTAACATTAGCTAATAGCCAATAACAATGTAGGCTGTGTATAGCGGTTTGCGGTTGTGATATGAAGGTTTGGCTTGGTCACATACAGCTGATGTGTTGTGCACTGAAGTCCACAAGCAAAGGTAAAAGGTGAGAGTAGGAGAGCACGTAGATGCAAGAAGGAATTATAAAACAATCACAGGTATCATGCTGTTTGTATGTGGCTGCTATGAAAGTGAACTGTGTTCGCATGTGATCAGGGGTGTATTCATTCTGCCGAGTCTGTTGAAAAACGCTGAATGTCGCACTAACTGTCACCTTGATTGCACATTTTTCTCTCGACCTGCGTACCTACATTGTAGACTTTCATTCATAGGCTAGGTTGTAGCAACCTCATGATGGGTACAGGTAAAATGTGAGTATCATGTAGTAGCCTAAACATTGAACTGGGTGAATGGAATAAAAATGACAGTCATCCAATATGCTGTAATAGAAATAAGGCCATGCTCATAAAGACAATAGTCATCCTCCCTCATCCTAAACGTCACCAACCGCCACTGGTCCGAACGGTTTGGCCTACTAACTAATATGATCCCACTTTGGGAAGGGGAGACTCTCAACGAACACAATCATGTTCTCCGTTTGCAATGACCCCCCCCCCCCCCCCCCCCCCCCAACTGTCACAAGACTTCTGAAGGTAATTGCCTTCCCTAGGTATTTCATTTGGACAAGGTTGTGTAAGTCAGGGAAACCACTCCACTGACCCTTGTGCCCCTGCTGCTGGTCAGGTGTATTGATTTGAAGGATCGGTATGATGTGTAATTAATAGACACTTTTTAGGACGTCAATATAAATGAATGTCTTTATGGTTGTTTGTAATTTTGTCCTGTCTTTTAATCATTATGTGTTCTTGTTTTTACCATCGAGGACCACTTTGGAAATAAGCGTTTTAATTAATACTTTCAAGTGATATCCTCTGGGTCCACATTGTACATTTTGTTGTATATGCCCAAAATAAATTAAATGGAGGTAATTTTGTGCCAACAAAAAAGGAGTTAAATATGTATACAAAAAAACCCTCAAATGTTTCCTGAGCTTTCTTATATCTCCTAGACATAGGGCAGACACTTCAAACCCTTCTTCTGCGTGATAGACTTTTTTACAGTCTGTTTTTCCATTTATGAATGTGTTATTCAATGCATTTGTGTGGGCTATAGTAGTATTGCCCAAATTCAATATTTTATCAAATAAATACAAAGGTGTTATATCTTCAGGTATAGCCGTGGGAAGTAGGCGTGCTGAAAAATCATAACGTTTTATTGGGCCTTTAATAGTGCTGTATTAGCGGACCGATATAAATACATAAATACTGAACCCCCTTTGACTTTTAGAGGTGTTAACAGCAGGTTGGTTCTACAGTAGGTTATGGGTGTGTCTGCAGGGGGATCTCACCTATTTTGCTGGAAATTGTGCAAAAAGCATTGCAGCATAATTCATAATTATTTTGCCGCGGCTAAATGTGTCTGATACTGTAGATGTGTGTCAGCACTACTGTAAAACACATCAGACAGGATGTGTGTATTATTGTTTCCTATACTGCTAGACCATGATGCATCACCTGGCAATATTGTCATGTCATGAATAAATGATGGGGCTGATTTGTGTGTTTGTGCGTGTGTGTGTGTGTGCATATGTGTGCCTGCGTCCGTGTGTAACAGAGGTACCAACTGAGCACCCACACACTCACACGCACACTCATGCTCATCCGCTCATCCGTCTCTGGGCTAATACAGGGGATTAGTTTCTACGAACAGTGGTGACACATGGTTGAACTCACAGATGTCCTGCCACACCCATCATGGCCACAGAGCTGTACAGGCCTAACTACACAGTCAGCCAGTCAGCCAGTCAATCAACCAGTTAGTTATCCAGTCAGCCAGGCAGTCAGCCAGTTATCCACTTAGTCAGTCATCCAGCCAGCCAGTCAGCAAGCCAGACAGACAGTTAGCCAGTCATAGTCATTCATCCAGTCAGTTAGCCAGGCAGTCATCCAGGCAGTCAGCCAGGCAGTCAGCTAGTCAGCCAGTTATCCAGCCAGCAAGCCAGACAGACAGTTAGCCAGTCATAGTCATTCAGCCAGTCAGTCAGCCAGGCAGTCATCCAGGCAGTCAGCCAGGCAGCCAGCCAGTCAGACAGGCAGTCAGCTAGTCAGCCAGCCAGTCAGCAAGCCAGACAGACAGTTAGCCAGTCATAGTCATTCAGCCAGTCAGTCATCCAGGCAGTCAGCCAGGAAGTCAGCTAGTCAGCCAGCCAGTCAGACAGTCAGCCAGTCACTCAGCCAGACAGTAAGCCCTGCCTTACATAGGAAATGCTTACTGTAGGGATCCCACTAGGACAGCATAGATCTGGCAGTGCCAGGGTAATCTACACCACAGCAGTGGTACTGCAAGGACACACTGGGCTTTCCCCAGTATAATCACATCTAGACAATTATATATGTAAAATACTGAGGAAAAGTGAGATATTAATTGATTGATTTTATTGGACAATTTAAAAACACAGTACAACCACAATGCAGATAATGGCTTCTAATTGGGTCAGAATATATCTCAGACCTCACAATCCATTGTTTTTAATTCACTTTCCTAAGTCCTCTATATTTTTCATGTAATTATCACCAAACAGTCAAAAAGGTCAGAGACTAAAGCGGTGACAGTGTGTTTGCCAGCCTGCCTGTGCGAG